>NW_010546749.1:54797-89749 GCF_000687285.1 Phaethon lepturus
GCCATCTCCACAGTCATCGACAGTGTCACACTTCCACCAAAACGGAATACATTTGTCAGTTTTGCAACGGAACTGTAAAAGGAAGGAAAGAGAGAAGAAAAAAGTTTTTACATGTATATTTACTTCCAAACAGAAATAGTATAGTTTATGAAAAATTAGATTCACTGCTTAAATCATTGTTCCATTAATCAACTCTGGCTGTTAATTTTGTAAAACTTATTTTTTAAATCTTCTTTGTTTTGGAGATGCGTTTCGCTGAGACTGCCACTGATACAAATCATTGTAGTTTCATTGACATTGCTACACTGACTTACAGTGCCCCCGCCACAAACCGCTCATTGCATTTTGCTACATTCTATGCTTCGATTCTTTAAGATCTTATTCAAAACAACCACTTCAGTTCTTAAACAGTCTTTGTAGGCTGTTGAAGCAGACTTAACATAATTTTTTCCAGATACATGGAAACACCCACAGTTACAGAAAAGGGCCTTAACGTGCAGTGTTGCACTTGTATACAGTAGTTCGTATATCGTTCGAATTAAATGAGAAAACCAGAAGCTAGGCCTTCCAACCTTTCAAAAGGTTAAAATACTCAAAGAAAAAAGAAAAACCCTTTGCAAGACCCTGGCAGTGCCTCTACTCTGAGCTCAGGCAAAACTGTACCTTTGCTCTGACTCAAGGAGGACTGCGAACAAAACAAAGAGTAGACATTACTTGCTGCAATCTTCTAGGGCTAAACCTAAAATCAGAGTGTGTTATGTGGCTAATGCTAGGGAGAAAAATCTGGATAGACTATCAGCAACTTTTACAAAATCCTATGTTTCTCACCTGGTGTCTGTGTGAGCACAGAAAGGAAGAAAACCAAGAGGTTTAGACGTGCAAGACATTTCATTTTCTATGACTAGGCATAATTTTTTTATTTTTTCACATTTTTAAAATCATTGATTATTCAATACAGCCATACTTAAAAAGTATATTAAATCTGGTGCATTAGCTCGGTTTTATCTTTTCTGCCAAGAAAATTTAGAGTTTCATGGCCATTTATGTAGTAGGACCTATAGTTGGAGCTACATCATTCTTGTACCAAGTTGAGCGGCATGCTGTATAACAGGTTGGGTTTGAAAGGAAGCTATTCTAAACTGTTAAACTGTTCCACAAAGGTATGAACCTCAGAGTAGCTCAGCAGAAGGCCTTGAAATGTAGGAGTCAAACAGAAACTCAGACAATTCTCATTCTTAGGATTTTCTACTTGCTGGTGTAGCCTTCCTGCTGCTTAAATCGTTTTAAGGTGCCAGCCTTGCTCTGCTCACCATAAGGGGACTTCAAGCTGTTAAGATGACATTATGAATTTAATTCCAGGAAATGGGTATTAACTCTTAGATGCTCTTATGCTCTGCATGAAAATGCTTGCATTCCTTCTAAACTGGGGAACCAGACAATTTACAAAATCAGGATCAGTCATATGGGTGTGCCTGGAATGGCCTGAGTCCTGGTGTTATAGAGCATGTTGTGTTTTGTACTAAACAATTTCTCATGTCAGATCAGCTGCCAAAAGACAGGTGAAAGTCTGTAGACATGCAAGATCAGTTTATCAGCCATCCAACATCTTTTCATCAGAAATAGCTAACAGTGGGTGTGTTGTCACGAGCGATTACATCATAGGAACAGCTATGATTTTACAGCATCATCTGAAAATCTTAAGTAACGAAGTATATTTTTGCCACTGATCTCTGCCTCTGATGCCCTCAGAGTGATGAATTATCAAACAGTGAAGAGATTTCAAAATTGGAGGAAAATGACTGATAACCAATGTCAGCTTGTAACTGTCTGCCTGAAGCAGCTTCTTCTATTTAACCCTGTTCTCCCTCCTATGCAATCCACAAGTGATAAAATATTGCTCCTGGAGGATGTGATGCTATCCTTCAATTCAGACTACCAATGAATTATTTAGAAAGAAATAGAGATGTTAAATCAGCTGTTAACATATAAATTCACTGTGAAATAAGCTTCCAGTGCCATTTCAAGAAAATTTAATATAAGAAAAAAAGAAAAAAAAATCTGTTTGTTTAACCAAACAAATTTGAGAAGCTAGGTATGGGGGGAAAATAGGTAAGAAATTCCTCATTTTATAAGTGTTTTACACTTTCTTTTTGTGCATCACTTAATAGGAAGTAACAAGCAGGCAGTCTAAACAGAAAAGAGGTGATGAACATAATAAAATCACACCAAACACTACCTTAAGGGAACAGAGAAAAAAAGTGGGAAGGTTTCTTAAATAACAATATCACTTGAATGAAACTGTACACCATTTATTAAGATGACCACTGTTCCCTAAAAATTAAGGGTAAAACCCTTTCCTTAATGAGTATAGACAAAATACGTGATGATGTAGAACACTGTAAGAGATCATTAGCATACATGTAATAAAGACTACTAGAAAAGGCCATATGTACTATTACAATCAACAATTAATTGTCTGGGTAGAACAGTCCAAAGATTTTTGTCAGAGTGGTTCTCTTATAAGAAAGCAGTATGTTCTACTTAATCTACCTTATGAAAAAAAAAAACACCAAACGTTTATTTCAAGTACTAGAGAACCACAGAATCACAGAAACACTAGGTTGGAAAGGACCTTCAAGATCATCAAGTCCAACCATTAATCCAGCGCCACCATGTCCCCTAAACCATGTCCTGAAGCGCCACATCCACACGTTTCTTGAACACTTAAATATCCACTTCCCATAAAGAATTCAATGTTTTAATTGATGCAATCGTTAATTAATTCCATATTCTATCATTTCCATTTCAGCTACTGAGTTTTTTTTTAATGTAACCCTATCATTTACCTACCTAGATAACTGGACTGAGCTTGTTTTCTTGTATTAATGTAAAGTTTGTTCATGCATGAATACTCCCTGTTATATACACTTTGTATTTTTATGTTTCACATTTTATCCGAATGTTTTTTCAAAGCAATTTTTCTGAGTTTAGTGGCTGTATTTGTTCTAGTGACTGGCAGAAACATCCATATTTGAAAGGGAACAAGTTCAGTACTCTCTGGAAAAAAGGCATTTGCAAGTCTATTTTCAACTAATGGGATAGCCTTGAAGATGAAATGCTTTAAATGCACCCATGAGTTACCTCATCTTCAGCTTCTTTGACTGATGCTTCCACATTTCATGGGCACCAGCATTCATTATTCAAAAGCAGGTGGAAACATGGTAAAACATAATCCCTGCTCCCCGTTCCCCCATACCTATGCACTTACCTGGCTGGCTGTGCAGTTTGATAAGCATGTCTTGTTATCCGCAGCAAGGTAAAAGTTAGTGGGACAGGCACAAGTATACATCTTGTCAGGGGCTAGAAGGCATAAATGACTGCAACCACCGTTGTTTACAGTACACCGATGTTTAAAAACTGTGGACAGAATAGGAAAAGAATATCAGAGCCTATTATTTCCGTACACTTCAGGGTATCTGATTTATAGAGGAAGAAAAATGTATTACACACACTATTTTTACAAGGGGACGTCTCAAATCAAAAACCCCTAAGGGGCAACCTTTTCCTTTGCCTTTAAGCTATTGTCTGTTGTATGCAAAAAATAATTATCACTATGGATGTAGATTCAATACTGAAAGAATGAAGAAGAAAAAAGCACTAGGGTCTTATTTTTTTTTAATAATGAGACAAAAAATTAGCTTATCTAGGCCAAATGCCAAATTGTATTTAGTTACAATTCAAATACAGGGGCATCAAGAGATCAGACACAATCATAACATCTACATTTTTTGACATTCCCTCAGTCCAACAAGTTTCTAAAGAACGGTATTCTTCTCTATTATTAACATTGTCTTACTTTTCAAATAATAAGTTTAAATGTTTTCATTACACACTATTCCCATCTTGATAACCGGTAACTTGTACTGTAACGCATCTTAACAGTTCCACAGTTCCAGTCAGTATCTGGGTTAATTTTTAAACACCCGGATTGGTATCTCGTCAGTGACCAACGTGTATCACATTTATTTAATACCAGATGTACTTACAACATTAATCATGGATTTATGTTTAAAAATGCTAATTTGAAAACTTCCGCAACTTGAAACAAAACAGGAATAAAAATAAATCACTGCAGATAAACAAGCTTCCATTAACTCAGCAATTGGCTACTAAGTGAAACACATCAATGTGCTGTATGGAAAGCATAGACAGAATAATTACCATCAGGTTGCCTATAAGAATGATACACCTGGATGTCTGTTATGGTATGCCATGAGTTAATCAGTGATAGTCTGTCTGATCCAGAGGTTTTGTGGGCACGGCTGAGTGATTTGGTTTTCCCGTCTGTCCAGTAGATGTAGTCTTCAAATAATGTTAGTGCAATCACCCCTGGAATATCCTGATTAGGGACTGTAAAAAGAGATGCAAGATTAATGTTCGCTCTTGGAAGACTGCCAGTTAAAATATTCCATACTGCATGGGCTGACAGATACAACTGCTATATAATGTCTTGAGAATAATTGTCATGACAATATGTCAAGCCTAGAGGGTTCTTTATTACCAGTTACGATAAAGATGGATGGGGTACGAACTCTGCTTGCTTAGAATTAGTTGGCCCAATCAGTGTTAAGGAAATGAGAGAATTTCAGTTAACAAAAATCACCTCCAGATTCTAAACCAATGACATGTTAAGCTTTAAAGTAGTACATAAAATAAATATAACATAACCTACTCTTAACAGAAGGCCAATATTCATTTGCTGTTTTAGGGGAATAAAAGTTATTAGAAAACATCCACAACTAAGGTATACGCGTCCAGATAAAATGTATTTAACACCCTTTAAGAAAATTGATAGTATCTTATTTTGGCAAAATATACTGACGAGAGAGATGGGAAAAAGAAAAGTTTTGCATTAAAATAAACATAACAGTAAGAGGGCTTATTGCTTATTCCTAGCATAACCAACCATAAAATTGTAAAAAACAAAATAAAAAAGTGATGATACCACCCCATTGTTACAATATCTTAGGGGAAAACAGCAAATTTTTTTTATTGAATTTATTTTTTATTAGAAACATCCACAACTAAGGTATACGCGTCCAGATAAAATGTATTTAACACCCTTTAAGAAAATTGATAGTATCTTATTTTGGCAAAATATACTGACGAGAGAGATGGGAAAAAGAAAAGTTTTGCATTAAAATAAACATAACAGTAAGAGGGCTTATTGCTTATTCCTAGCATAACCAACCATAAAATTGTAAAAAACAAAATAAAAAAGTGATGATACCACCCCATTGTTACAATATCACAAAATGATGAGCCAACATAACTTTTAAAAGGATGTAAGCACAAAAGGGAGAAAAAGCTTTGGAACGTTCTTTATCCTACTGTATACTCTTTAATCTTGAGCTATTTGTTCTTGGTAAACATAATCTGAGCTCCATTTTTCTTTTTAATGTATATAGCTGTAATCATAAATGTCACAGGATAATATCTGACCACAATGGTCGATTCGTAAATTGTAATCTTTTGTTGCTGAATCACTCTAATTACTGATAGAGCTGAAAAGGCAGATTAGAGTAGCTGAGTCTGCCATTTATAGCCAGCATATCCTTTAACACCTTTACTTTGTTTTCCTAGATTAAAATAGCTTCATCTTTTTACCTGGAATATGCTTAAAGAGAGTTGGCAAATCTCAAATTCCAGTTGGAACATTTCATAGTTCACTGACAACTGATGACTGATACTATGTATAGGCAACGACAACTTAGTGAATCCAATGTTGTATACAACAGTCTTGCCGATAGTGAACACCAGTGTAGGGTATGTTGCCTTCTGGTCAAGGAAACCTTGCTTCTTAGACCTGAAATTATTTTCCTTTGTTGGATGTTTACATATAACACAACAATCATACTGAAATAAGAGTATGATATCCTTTTAAAGATCTTCAAGACTTTTCTAAGAAATTAGTCAAAGTGTAAAGAAATCTCAATTTTGGTACTTACTACATAGGAAACCTTGGCATGGTTCCTTACATAGTATAGTACCCCCAAGAAAAGCTCTTATAAATTCACTTATTTGTAGAATCACATTGAGAAAAGGGCATTTACAAACTAGATGTGAATCACTTCCCATAGCGTGCTTGTTGCTATCCTGTTCCTCCGAGCGAGGAAAGGAAGAATGCTTGAAGTACTTTGAAGTACCATTACTTTTAGTTTTGCTGCCAAAGTAACAAATATCAAGTACAACAAAACACGAATACAGAAACTATAATCACAGGTATTTCCACTATATTGAGTCTTTTCCCTTTTTTCTATTTTTCCTTATTTTCTCACCATTGGATTTATCAGAATAAATTGCAGAAAACCCTCATAGATACAGGAAAACACCCAAAGGCTAGAGCAGCGTCTGTCTGTCCACTGGAAAACTTGCATGTATTACCACCTAATTAGATCAACTACTTGCATGTTAATTTTATCCCCACTTTGCTCTGGAGTGAACGAATTAATTCCCTCGGTGGGGAAAATAAGCTTTAAACTAGACAATAGTACCCAGCTTCACCCCTACATGTAGTATGGAGAGTGGGGGGACCTCCAGCACTGCAAACAGTGAAACAAACCCTGCACCTAGTCACAACCAAGCCTAAGCAGTCAAATCCCAGTCGTTACCTGTTTTTTCTTATGTTCTTTTGCTTTACATGGGTGATTTTCCTTGAACCTTCTTCAGAGATTCCCTAATCTCTGCATACATCTTTGATAATGATTAATTCTATTTAATACTGTGCCAGAAGAGGCACATATCTCTAATTTTAAAAAGTGAATGATCTTTAAATTCATAATTATTAATTAGGAATACTAATTATCATAACATATGCTTACTACCAGATTACTGCCATTAATTAAGGAAGGACAGAATTTACACATTCATGTCAAGGAAATGATAATTCTGAATTATTTCTCAAAATCTGTGTACGTGCATGTGCTGTGAGAGAAACACCTTTTGGTTTCAAGCACTATCCAGTATTTCAGCGGATCCCTGAGAAACTGGAGTCTCTCAGACTTCCTCTGTTGCCACTCTCCCAGTTAGTTACTTTATTTAAGTCATTCAGTTGCTTTATTGTGCTACTATATTTACCATGGGATTCTGAGTACATCTGGGTACAATCCATTGTGCTATTTTTATATACAGAGACTTAGATATATTAAACTCAGCACTTTTTATTTTAGGAAGATTATAAACATTTGCTATTGAAAGTTTGCTTGTAACTTCTAAGTCATATGATTGTGCCACAGTACAAAAATCAAAAGTCAAGCAGGAATTTTAGGCACATCTGCAAAACTGCAGGAAATTCCCCACTAATCTTAAAGGGCAGTTTCTAATGAGAAACACAAACCAAGCTGACAGAAGCAGCAGGAAGGAACAGCAGAAACTGCCACTCACGTGAAATCGTGACCCTATCCCTAAAGCTATTTGTTTTATTTTTGTTTTGATTTCTGGAAAAATATTTGTTTAAATAAATGATGATCCTTGCTGTTGATCAAATTAGAGATGTCAAAAGGTACCACTCCAGTCTTTATAAGCAAAACAAATGTGCTTTCTCTTTTGTCTGTTTTCTCTTATTCTGATCACAGTTAAGATTAAAATAAGAATAAATGGGAATGTAAAAGCCTTAATGCATATCAAGAGGATTTACATACAAAAATTATTTTGATTTAGTCATCTTTATCGTTCCCCGCCAATGAAAAATACATCTAGCAGTCATCTTCTTTTTAGCCATCCAGGAATTACAAGTAAACACCATACCCTGAGTATAGACATAAGAGTAAACGCTTAGTTTCATTTCTGTCTCTGTTTCTGGCTTCCCACATAATTTATTCTAGCTTCATTTTAATGAATACATCAAAATTCAGATGAAACTTTATATTCATGAACTAAAGACGATTCAGGAGAGTAACACATACTGTCCGAATTGTCTCATCACCCCTTATTAATAGGGAAGCGAGGTTAAATGTGTGGCATAAAATGTTAAATACTACAGTTATAGCACTGCATTTCAGAAAACTGTTCATTGACTTAAGTACATTTTTTATTTTTTAAAGTCAATTCTGTAAGTACCAGGTTTTAAAAAGCTCGTATCTTCCAATTATGTTAAAAACAAAACCACAATATTAAACATAATTTAACAAATGTTATACTCTCTTTTTTTTATGTTTTTAAAAGAAGTATGGCAGAGTATATCTGTTTCTAAAAACAGGACTTTCCATTAGTACCAGATACTGGTCAAAAGTTGAAACTGTCAATGGTTTAAACACTTGCAGATTCGGGCTGTAGTTTGTCCTGCCACTATTTCTTATTTCTAAGTGAATTTGTAAGTTTAATGGGCCTCTGCGTTAACATCAACTTTTCATTAAGCAACGTTCAACACAAACTTGATGAAAATTCTTTCAGGAGCTTGCACCTTTTATAGCTGTAAAAACTATATATTGTTGTGACTACGAAACTGTCTTGGTTTAGCCCACCTGCGGGCTAAGCCCCAACACTTGCTCTAGCCCCTGAAAACCCGCTCTCAGCTGAGAAAGGGAGATGGGGGGGGAAAAAGGAAATGTGAAATAGAAACAGATTTAATAAAACAACAAATCTAGTATTAGTACTAAAGCAGTATAAAGTACACAGAGTTATACTCAGCCCAGATAGTGGTCACGAGCTGGGCGCTCCCAGCAGCGAACGCTGGTCGGCGGACGCTGCGAGCGGCACAGCTCCGGCGCAGGGAGAGCCTGCCTCGGGAGCAGGGCGACGGGCGAGACCCTCCAGGGATGGAGGATTGAAAGAGCCGATGCCAGCAGGCTCCCCAGCTTATAGTGAGCTTTAGACGTTTAGGGTATGGAACATTTCTGTTGGCTGGCCCGGGTCAGCTGCCTTGGCCTCCGTTCCTCCCAGCTTTAGCACCTGCCTGCCTCAAGACTACCGGAGGCCTTGACCGCTATGGAAACCCACATACCATGGCTGGCCATGAACTAAACCAAAGTGTCTTCTCAACGTTTTTCTCACAGTGATGGGTGCTGCAGTCTTCTCAGAAATGCAGCTTTCCCAAACAGAAAGCTGATTTTATGATTCTATCCCAGCAAAACCACAACAGAAACTTAGAGAGTAAGTTATTTAAAAAAAAAAAAAAATCAAGGAAGCAATGAATGGACTGTGTTAAACAAAATAGTACAAGGAAAAAAATCTAAATAAAAACCTACATGAAGTAAAACACACAGAAAGTAAGTATAGTATCACTTGATACAAATATTTTTTATAGAAATTCTAGGGCTGACCATAAAAATATACAAATTCTTAAGATGTAACAATTAATAATAATTAAATAATATAAAAACTCATATAAAAATTCTTCTAAGCTGACTTTAAAACTCAAAGTATTCTCTCGCAGTTGGTACATCTGTGAAGGCTGAAAGAAGTTTCTGAAAACCGGCATTCAATGACAGCTAATTCTGATTTACTTTACTGTTTAAGGAATAGTTCTATCATAGCTGAATATTATTTTTCTTTAGTGTAACTTCTAATATATAATAAACAATCAGAACTGTTGACATGTAATAGGTTATACAATCTACACTTCACATCAACTACGAAAGACCAAAAGAAATGAACACAACATTGTGAAGGAATTTTTACATTTTATTTTCTGATGGAACAGTAAAATAATCTCTCATGCTCTTTATTCTTTGCCTTTGAGGCCATCAGGGTTTCAAGCTTTCCAAAATTTAAGGTGGTGACAGCTATTGATTTATAAATGTATGCAGTAAAAGAAACACCCACTTTCTTCAGCCATTCCTTTGACTTCAAGAGAACTGTCACTGCATTACTGATCTACTGCTTCATCAATGATGTACATTAGTTACATGTTACAATACTAATTGCTAACCTCACAGCATGCATTATGGTGTGAATCACAGTTTTGAACAGGACAGCAAGACTAACTGCTCTCCTTTCTTTGGCAAACACTGTGAAAATGGACTATTTTCTGTAAATTGAAAATAAAGCCAGGTTAGTCATAACTGATAGGTACCTCAACTTCTCCTGCATCACCTATTTGAAAGCATTTCATCAAGAAGTCTACATGACAATCCTTTTAGTAAGAAAGTAATATATTCTGTTAAACACAAACATTACATTACACCAACATTAGGGTCAGATCTCAATCATCAAATTCCTGGAGAATTTAAATAGTCATAGTTTAACAGCGAGCCATGAGAATTGCACTCAGTATTAACTACTTTCTAAAATTACCTATGTATTCAACAGTTTTTTGTTTTGGTTTGGGTTTTTTTTTAAGGTTTCTCATAACACTGTCACCCTGTGGCCTTATGAAACCTTCCAAAATTGGGGTAAGCAAGCCAAAGCCCAGTCCTTATCTCAAAACACTCAGCAAAAATAACTAATAAAATAACCCACCTGGAGACCAATAATCCACTGGATACAGCTCTAGCAGTCCATTGAGTATTTTACTAGATGAGTACATACTACACATTCTTTTTTCCCCTCATTGTTAGAGCATCAAACCCTTAAATAATCCCTGTAACCCATGTGTATTCCTTTTCTCTCGGATGAAGAAATCTCAACAAGTGTAACTGAAGTGCAGTGCAATCAGAAAAGGGATAACTGCCCAACTGCCACAGGACTCGGACTCCATCATTGTGGACAGGCACACTGGACAGCTGCTATGGCGTAAGCGAGGAGGCGAGAAACGCCTTTAGCCCCTTTCATAAGTCCTTCCTGAACAGTTGTTACTCAGCCGATTGCTTCCACTGAGTCCCAAACAGTTATTTCAATAACTCAAGTTTCTTAACAGCTTACAATATAGTAAATCTGAGAACATACATGCCAGTTTTCATATACTGAAACATATGCTATGTATCATAAATGAGTAAAAAATGCTTTACTTTGTGCCAGCAACAGAATCATATTAATTAAAACCAATACTTGTTTTAATTTCCAAGACCTTCTTATTTGTGTAATAAAATGCATTATGGGGACATATGCAACAACTTACTCAACAATTATGAGGGACAAAACACATGGAATGCAAAATCACCACACTAAGTAATTTCTGAGGAAAGACTGCACCTGAAATTTGCTTTTGTGATTCCCTTTTCCTAGCACATCCTCCTCCTGCCAGAGATGGAGGAGACCCTTGCAATCCCTCCTTTTCTAACAAGCCTTCTACTGCCAGCTCTAGTGCTCTACTGAGGTTTCATTTTATACATAAATCATGGATTCTCTTACACCGAATGCTAATCCCAAATAGTGCTTGACCAAACAATAAGATGAGAAATGTGGTAAGAAAGAAGGTAGAAAAGAGAAGGAATGTACAGGCCTATCAGAAAGCTGCAGAAAACAGGAGGAAGAAATACAGGTGGGTAGTAAAAAGGAAAAAAGGAGAGGCTTGCAACAGATCAGAAACAGTGGAAAACAGAAATTATTAGATACTTGAACACAAATAAAAAGGACGATAACATACTAAAGGGAGATAAAGAGCTGCATGAACTTAAGGGAAGAAGAGCCACATATCTCCGTAAGAGGGAACACGATTATGTAGATAGTATAGATAGAAGTATGCACAGATGTAAAATGTACATATCTCTCTCTCTCTCCTGCATTTTGTACTAGTTCTGATCCAAGAAGATAAATTCATATGCTGTAAGTCATATTTTCTCTTGTGTGAACTCTGTTGCCCTTATATTTTCTCTGTACCTCTACATAAGCATAAAAAATATTCATTTGTTTTCAGGGGTGAAAATCATGCCATCTAGGATTTCTTAACTACAAAATATGCTTACTGAGGAAGCCACACAGAACTAGTGAAGCCCAGTTGCACTCAGCTTTTATTGAAACACAAGTATTTCCAAATGTAAAAGCAAATACTTTTAACTAAAATGAACAACAACAACAAAGTCTCACTGTCAGCTGGTAAAAAGTCACGTCCCAAGAAAAAGTGTCCTTAAAAAGGACAAATGCTGACCTCCTCTAACTAATAAACCTTACAAAAACATCTGTACTTTGTCATGTCCACCAAGGTTAGATTTTCTTTGGTGTTCAGCTCCTGTTCAAGATGATGCTGGCTAATCACTTCCAAGCTAGAATGAGGTCTCTCCCTTCCCTTTCCAAAAAGAAGGGACTGCAACCTTGCCATGTCCTTGTGCCAAGTCTACAAGAAGAGAAGGGGTGAAAGATTCCTGTCAAGCTCCTCCCAAAAATTCATTCACGCAGCTAAAGTTCCAGTGCTGGTAACTAAATGCTAAAGGTAATTAATTGTTGTTAAGCAATATATACTTTTCCCCCACTGTGGCATTAGAGCAGTTTCTGTTTAAGAATTTTGGCAGCCAAAAAAGACAGAAAATTTACATTGGTGATAAAACTGGAAAAAACAGGCTACATTATTTTGTATTCCACTCTCTGAAACTCTTGTTTTTCTGAACTGCAATAAAATAAAAGTAAAAAGCCTACAGACATCTTGACCCAAATGGACCCAGTGATAAACTCTTAGGAAGAATCAAGAATTCTACAAAGATGAACTGCATCAAGGAAGAACAACTCTTAGTAAGAAAATATCCATTATGCCTACAAAAACAAATAAACTTGGAAATTGCTGATCTTCTCTTGTGCTGCAATTACTGGCTGATACTGTCCTCTTTCCATTTGAAGTCCCTTGGAACCATTTTTGTCTCATTTTACATTCAACTCGTAACCTTATTGAGTCACAGTAAATACTTTTTTATTTCTGTACTTACTCCTGATAGTTGCTGCTTTTGATGAAAAATTTGAAGTGCTTAGACAATGAAATTAATAATGAGCAATGACAATAAGATTATGCCCATTAAGCTTGTGAAAAAGTATGTAATTTTGACAGAGGTAATTAAATTTAAGTATGTTACATTAAACCAGATTTTTTTTTAAAGATGAGACATTTTATAATCACTATTAAACAAAGTGTCAATTAAATAAAAGTAAAAACCAAACCTGTCAAACTCAATGAACAACAACAAAAAAATTATTCATAGAATATGTACATTAATTCAAGTAATTGAAGCCATGTTTCACAGAAAAAAAAATATGTATGAGTACACTTCCAGGATCTTATTACTGATATTTTTCATATCAACATGTGCATGCATACATATTTGTTTCTGCAATGTAATATATACATCACACATCCATACTGGTTAAGCATGGAAGATGCAAGTCCTAGCATTAAGTGGTAGGATATTTTGCCAGTCAAATATATAACTGAAATAGTGAAAATGGAGACCATTTCAATGTAATAAACACAAAAATTGTTATACATCCCAAAACTACTATCACAAAAGAAGCAGGAAATTTAGACTTAAATCTAAACATCCTAAAGCACAAATGTATCTTTGCTACTAAAGCTGACTACTACATATGACTTACAATGATACCGTAAGAAGAGATGAATAAATTTGCAAAGACCTGCCAATAAAATCAGTTGATCAAATCTAGGGCTGAAATATTTTATGGATCCAATTTAAAATGTTTTATTGCCTTTTTAATTGCACTGTGAGCAGTTGTTTATATGCCAGTTACCTCGTAGCAGTACACAGTAGCATGCTGTCACAGCAGTGATTAAATTATTCTCAAATATATACAAGTCACTATTTGAGTAGAATGACTCATAGTATGCTAATCAGTTTCAAAGATTCTATAATTATTTTTCAGATTTACAGAGACCATTTACGTGCCTACCAGCCCCTATACCTTAGACTTGTGTCTTGATGCTGGTTTCAATATTCATCCCTATTGTGCCCCACAAGCTGTTCCTTCCTTCATCTTTGCCTCTCCATGCTCCTGCCATCATCTAACTATGGGTACATAAACAGCTAAGCTCCTTTGGTTTACTTCAGTTTTCTTCTAGCACAACTATAGAAGCTGTTCAAAAGTCTGCAATTTTCTCCATCAAAAACCTCCTGTTTTTGATTGTGTTGATCTGAACAGGGGGAGACCTTGTGACGCAAGAAAAACTGTAGTTTATGTTCTCTGTTCTGGTTGCTTTCTGACAGGAACAACTGCATGGAAAGTAATGCCCATCCTTGAAAATTTGTGATGGCACATGTCCAGCTCATATGGAATTATACAGTGAATGTCTGCTATGTTTTTAATGACTATGTAGAAAAAATATTTTCAGAAGTTTATAATCTAATCAAACTTGGGCATATTATCACAAGAATAGTGGAAGATACAGAAACCAACCTGTTGGCAATCTTCATAAACTGGGCTCCATAAACTGGAGACTGTGGAACCTTAGAGTAATGTAACTGTGTGAATTGCCTTTAATAAGTTGAATCTGTGTATTTTTCCTGAATATTATCCTTTAAAAGAGATAGAATACAATAAAATAAAATAATCACATTTAGGAAGACATATGAATTGGAGAATTTTATCTGAACAATTATGAAAACTGAATCTAGAATGCAATAGTGGAGGTGAAGCAATTATCAGTTTGTGCTATCACATGTGGCTATAGTGAGTAATTTTTAGATACTCCTCAAAAGTTGGGGAAAAAATTGTTGTAATATCAGAACAACTGTTTACTTCTCATCTGCTGTGAGAAATGTACTTTCCAGACTTCTGACTTTTGAGCTATGAAAATTGTAGTATAAATCTGGAAGGAATTGTCTTCTGTAAACTCTTAGATTACTTTTCTATTAGGACAATTTCATAAATAACTGGATTTACTCTTTTATAAAACTGTTTACTGTTTTATAAAACAGAATTCATAATTAGACACAAATACTCACTTTCTACCTACAAACCCTTATAATTAGCAATTTTTGAAATTACAGGTGCTAAAAATGAAAAAAGGTTATAAACTCAAAAAAACTTATACTTGATACTTTAAAGCTCACGTGTACGTACACCATTTCTGAGGTTTGCAAACACTCAGAAGCCAATTCTGAAGAAAAGTTTTTTTCAAGTTAAAATATTATAGGAAAGTTTCTCTTTAGTAACTATATTACAGCTAAAGAAGTCATACTTAATTAATTTAAGGTTCAATACTTTTTTCATTGCTTAATTTTCATGCCCCTGTAAGACGAAGTAATGAAGTGCTCAACTTTTGTTTTTACAGTATAAAACATCAAAGAACTAGACACAGTCAAGGACTAATCTCAGCTCAGAGAAGCTTCTGTAGTTCCTAAACTGGACTATCAGATTCCACTTTTAGTTTCATTAGACTGAAATTCTCATCTTCAAAGAGCGAAATGGGAAAATGGTAGGCACCTCTGGGTTTTAAGTGCTCTGAAAGATAGGAAAACCTGCATGAGGCAATCAGATACCTAGGGATCTGCAAAGTTTGCATCTCCTCTGGGCAGTGGGAACCAAAAGCAGCTGTTAAGTCTGACAAATTCTTAAATGTTTTCTTTTTAAAGCTCACAGAAGTAAACCAGCTTAGTGCTTAGCCAGATTAGTGCTTCAATGCTTGCTTAATCATTTACTGCACAAAACATTTGTGAATGCTACTGTGCTAAATTGGCTAAGCTCTAAAGACAGTTTACATAATCAAGCATTAAACGTCAAATAGATAAGCAAGGTCATTGCTGCCCCTAGAGCCAAGAAGAGCTCCCGAGTACTGTAAGATTTCTGGCCTAGTTAGCATGTTTTCAAAGTTCTTACTAGGACTCTCTTGACAACTATAAAAGCCCATTTCTCTATTCAAATGTAGAGGAATTTTACATGAAAAAAGCAGCAGATGTTCTCTTCTCCTGAAAAAATCTTTAAGATTTGTAAGAAAGAAAGAAAAAAACCCCAAACTTGTTGCAAAAAGTGTCAACGCCAAGATCTAAATTTCCAAAATACATGTAAAACCCCACAGAATGGAATAAACACTTCTTGATTTCACATACAGCATGTCAATAATTAGCCTAAGACTGCTCTGCTTGTTCTCAAAAAGTATCTAGTGCAGAGCGCCAAACAATGCAGTCGATGTCATACAATTATATCTCTTTATGATATAAGATCCACCCATTCTGACAAGATATTATTTGCTGGATCTTGTGAAATCTCTGTGGCATTTTCTGACATATTTTGTGACAGGTAATTTAAGATCAAAAAAACATATTATCAGAAAAAACTCTCAGCAAGTTAGCTTTATCCTCAAAGGTCAGAGAAACAGGTGAAAATCACTGAGCTTAGGATAACTAGCACTTCAGATTGCATCGCTCACATGATTCTCATTTAGACTTTTTCTCTGCTCCATGAGTACATATTTTATTGTCATCGTATCTGTGTCTTCATCCTTCTCCATTTGAAAACACAAAGGATAGAATGAACTCAGCCATCCCTTAGTTGACTTTGTATTGTCACAGTGTCTAAAAATGACAAAGGAAAATGGACCACGAAATCCATGTGAAAAATATGTCTTCAAGAAACACAGTTATCACAAGATATGAATATGGTATCTTTCTCATTTAAGCGCTTATCAACAGGATTACAGTTTCCTATATCAGAAAGCTAGAAGGGATCACAGTTTCACTTCCTCTAAACCTCAATCACTGAACTTCCGAGTTTCCCACATTAAGACAATTAATCTGCAATAGTTAAATTTTATCTTCCAGAAGCATTTCTAGTCTTGTGCTGAAACATGAAGACATGCAAAATTTGTTTGTTCCAGGAGAAGAGGGGAGGCAGGGTGAAGATTCTGATTAAGGATAAATTGATCATTATGTAGGAGCTTTAAAAATTCTCAAAGCACCCTTTGAGCACCTACGGGCATGTTTCATCTGTTTCAGACACCAAGAATTCTATCATTTCTGTATTAAAACCCTAGAAACTTTTCCACAACTTGATTTTGGTTTGATAATCACATTTTGAGTGAAGCTCCCGCCAACAGAAAGTGACAAACAGCATTAGCTAAGGAGAAAATGTTCCTCCCATGTAATTTAAATCCCTTGGGATCTTTCTCCCAAAGCATGTTTCTTCTTACTGCTTGAATATTTATATATCAACTGTACTTAAAACAGACATGTCCTCAAAAGTAGTATGATACCAGGTTTACACAAAGTCACTGTCACATTTGGAGCTTGCCTCAGGTATTGAACTGGTATCAAATTTTTATGGATTTTCATTCACAAATGGAAATGCTAAAACTATCATGCATGAAAGCCTACAGAACTGTTCAGTAATACTTGACTTCTAACACTTTCACTGTAATACCTAGAGAGTCAGGCATGCTCCTTAAACAGCCATGAACGCATTCAGCTGCCTAAAACTAGCAGTGGTGGTGCTCTGCTGAATGAGAAAGAATTTGTTGTATGAAACACTACTCTTCACTGGTACCAGCTGTGGCTTTTTGACAAATTTCCTTCTTCTCTAGGTTCACATATCCTCAGGGGAAGACATTAACTCCACGAATATAAAAGTATTTGAAGCTGATTTTACCCACTTGGGCAAGAGAAATCCACAGGCTGGAGACCAAGGCAATGGACACCAAAGGCAGCATGACTGGAATTTTGCAGATATTTTCTGAAATTTAGTGATAGGAGGACATTTTCTGAGAAAGAAAAATTCTGAAACTTTCAGGTTAAAAGAAAAAATTGAGACAAGTTTGACCACTGCAGGCAGGTTAGGGCTGAGACACACTGGCCATTATTTACTTCTTTCCTTTGAAAGATCCAGAAAGAAGAGTAAGAAAATAATTGTATGAGAACAAAGTAGGAGTATAGCAGCACAGGGAATAACATCAAGAGGAGTAGAGAGCTTTGCTTCATCTGCCAGAAAAATAGACTGCAGCAAAAAAGCAGGAATCCAGCTGGCACTTGGGGGTATGTCTGGGCAAGTACTGCTTAGGTGAGCAGGTTATGACTGTCCTGTGTTCATTACAAAAAACACAGAAGCTAATGCTGAGATTAATGGGAATGTTTACAGCTTTTATACCATCTCAAATAACTGTCATTGAATTGTTCATTACAAAGGCTCTGGGGAGACCTTACTGCAGCCTTCCAGTACTTAAAGGGGGCTTATAAGAAAGATGGGAACAGATTTTTTTTTTTATCAGGGCCTGCTACAATAGGACAAGGGACAATGGTTTTAAACTAAGAAAGGGTAGATCTAAGGAAGACTTAGATCTAGATCTTAGACTAGATCTAAGGAAGAAATTTTTTCACAATGAGGCCAGTGGAACACTGGCACAGGTTGCCCAGAGAGGTGGTAGTGGTCAATGGCTCAAAGTCCAGATGCAGATAGGTGACGAGCGGTGTCCCTCAGGGGTCCATACTGGGGTCAGTACTTTTTAATATCTTCATCAATGACACAGACAGTGGGATCGAGTGCACCCTCAGCAGGTTTGCAGACAACACCAAGCTGAGTGATGCAGTTGACATGCCTGAGGGACAGGACATCATCCAGAAGGATCTGGACAAGCTTGAGGAATGGACCCATGTGAACCTCATGAGTTTCAACAAGGCCAAGTGCAGGGTCCTGCACCTGGGTTGGGGCAACCGCTAGTATCAGCATGGGCTGGGGGATGAAGGGATTGAGAGCAGCGCTGACGAGAAGGACCTGGGGGTAACTGGTGGATGAAAAGCTGGACATGAGCCAGCAATGTGCGCTCACAGCCCAGAAGGCCAACGGTATCCTGGGCTGCATCAAAAGAAGCAGGTTGAGAGAGGTGATTCTGTCCTCCTACTCTGCTCTGCTGAGAGCCCCCCTGCAGTGCTGCGTCCAGCTCTGGAGCCCTCAGCACAGGACAGACATGGACCTGTTGGAGCAGGTCCAGAGGAAGGCCAGAAAAATGCTCAGAGGGATGGAACAGCTCTGCTGTGAGGACAGGCTGAGAGATTTGGGGTTGTTGAGCCTGGAGAAGAGAAGGCTCTGGGGAGTCCTTATTTTGCAGCCTTCCAGGACTTCAAGGGGGCTTATAAGAAAGATGGGGACAGACTTTTTAGCAGGACAAGGGGTAATGTTTTTAAACTGAAAGGGGGTAGATGGATAGATGTCAACCAGATAAAAGGAAGAAATTTTTCACAATGAGGGAGGTGAAACCCTGGCCCAGGTTGCCCAGAGAGGTGGTAGTTGCCCCCCCCCTGGAAACATTCAAGGTCAGGGTGGACAAGGCTCTGAGCAACCTGATCTAGCTGAAGATGTCCCTGCTCATTGGGGGAGGGGTTGGATGAGATGACTTTAATAGGTCCCTTCCAACCCAAACTAATCTACGATTCTAAGTTTCACTGGCTTTGTAACTTGCTCAAGAACATGTGTTACAAATATACACTAGCGTACAGAATTGACAGGGCAGCCTCTGATTGCTGACTATTTCTAGAGTTTCTGTTTTCATTTGACATTTTTTCCAAGGAAATGTATTACTGCATGTTTAAACATTATTCATATTCGTAACAGAGAAAAAATATGAAAAGGAACTTTAAAAATATTGATAGAAAGGAAAAGGTGTATCAATAAGGGTTGAAAAAACATTTTAAAGTACAGTTTTTACGTAATTATACATAACATGCAAAGCACCCTCAATTTAAAAATTATCAAAAAAAGAAAAAACAAACTAAAAAAAAAAGCTGTTGACCAACCTTTATGTCTACGAGATCCATCCATGTCTGAAAACTCAATATGATTTTCATCAGCCCAATACAGTCTGTGGTTGACATAATCTATTGTAAGAGCCATAGGTCTAGATATCTGTGTTTCTATGACAACCGTTTGACTGGAGCCATCCATACCAACACGGCCAATGTGAGGATACTCACAGCAATCAATCCAGTACAAGTACCTATAAAACAAAATACAACAGCTGATTCGTTTAGAGATGCAAAAACAATAAATAATTCATTTATTTAGTTGATCTGAAGGATAAATCAGTAATTATTCTACACTGGTTCCCTTTTCAACACAGATTTTTGGATTTTTCTAGACCTGTCTGTAAATGTGTGTGCTAAATGTAAAGAGTTTGAATAGCAGAGTCCTCTAGATGTAGATTCATCAAATTCATTAGAAACTAGTAAGAAGTGCATTTAAATTACTTAGTCTCGATATCTTAGAGTTTGAAGTATGGACTTCACAGATCTCATATCCTGCAAAAGTGACATCACTACTGAACTTATGACAAGAATTTTATTACAGGTAACTGTCTCCAATGACTTCAACAGAAAACTTTTTCTTCAGAAACTTATCATTCCTTTTGTATGGCATCAGCAATATAGTTGATATAACATTTCTCATTTGTGAGAAAAAAACTAAGATACAATTAATAATATTTCAAACAATAACTCTGAATTTGAAATGCAAATTCATTTTTTGCTTCCAGCAGCTTTCCATATTGTAATATACATTAAATAAGCACACAAATAAATATATTCATTAAAAAACCCACAAAACCCAAACAGACCTCGGCCTCAGAAAGCTAGGTCGGTACACATACTGTGCACTGAGCAGGAGCACAATAAATTTATTATGCCTGTGTATATCTAAACCTTCCTGGAAGACTGGGATTATCTGTACAAACTTTGTAGAGTTGATTTTTGCATAAACAGGGAATATATTCTAAATGTCCAGCCAACCAGAGAGATATACCATGTATTGGTGTCTTGAATACAGTGAAGAAATGCCTACATCTTCCCTGCCAAATTTTACAGGGAAGAAAGTGTACAGTTACAAGACAACCCAAGGATAATACTAAGAATTGGCAGAAAACAGCTTTTCTCTTAAAAATAGTGAAGTACACAGGTTACGTTTCTTAGCTAGGAAATACACTTGTTTCTTTTGTTTCAGTAGAGTCCAGACCAACTCAACAATTTTATCCTGTCACTGACACTTGAGATGTTTACTTGAGCCTTAGGATTCAGACATAGAAAAGAATCATTAATTTGCCATGATACTGTAACAGTGTTATAAGATGCTACAATAGCTTTATTCATCCAATTTACGCAGATACATCCTACCGTTCTACAAAATAGAATGGAATATGGAATTCCATTCTAAAAGGACATAGGGCAAACATCCCATAGTTTATAATATATTTTTTCAGGAATTAGATAATAATTTACATCTTACTATTCAGAATTATTATTATTCTTTAATATTATATGCAGCATAAATATTTACTTAAGAGAATACATTTGGTTAGATATCCACCAAGTTTTATTGACTTTCAATTAAATGTACACTGATATTTTAGTGGATAGTGTTAATACAGGCGATGGTTTGTTGGTGAATTGAGAGGTCTCTGGTTATGAGGCATTAACTGCATATTGACCCATATAGACCCAGTGAGCAATGGCTGTGGCATTACACATATTATCACATAACTAGGAAATACCTCAATGTTTTTGTGCAATTTCAGTTTCAAGAATATAAAATCTTTCTTCTACTATCATCTGAATTAGATGCTGGCATGAAATGGTTAGATGGTTTATTTGAGTCTCTCTAATGTTGATTTGGTTTTGATGAAATAGAAATGGCTAGAAAGTTTCTGTTTAAAAAAAACACCACAAAACCAAAAACAAACACCACAAACAGAAAAAAGTAAAAAGGGCTTATATCTCTTGGGTTTGGACAAGATGACCTTCAGTGGTCCGTTCCAACCTCAACCATTGTGAGATTCTGTGAAAATCAAATTTATTAATGGAAAGATTATTCCATTTTTTCTTTCTATTTAAAATTCAAAGTATTAGGCTAATTTTCTCAAGGACATCAATTATATGGGAAAAAATATAACATTTTGAAATCACAATATAACTGTGAAGAAAAAATTCCACAGTTTGTATAGCTCTCACACCTGTCAAGATATCAAAAGTGGTGGTGGCAGTCAAAACTGCACTCACTATACCAGTACAGATTTATATTAATAAATAAATTATAAGTCATGCAATAATTATTAAAATTAGCAATTAAAAGTACCAGTTAACAAACTACTTAAACTAACTAGGCAGCTCTCACTTCTTATTATTGGTGTTGCAATAAATTTTTAAAACATTGATAATTTCAAATTTCTGAAAACTGAAGTTAGAAACTAAGTCTCCTAAAATAAGCCCTTTTTATCCTAATCAGTCCAGCTATTAGGCTTGTGTGAAAATCAAAACTCTATAGAGTAAAAAAGGCAGAAGCTATCTTCAAATTACATGGGATTAAACCTTTTCACTCTTCAATTAACATGTAAAAACGATCAGAAAAAAGTCTTCAAATGTGTGGTAACTGAATGGCCCAAATTATTTGGTCAGGCATTGGAACAGGCTGCCCAGGGAGGTGGTGGAGTCGCCATCTCTGGAAGTGTTCAAGAAACGTGTGGATGTGGCGCTTCAGGACATGGTCTAGGGGACATGGTGGCGCTGGATTAATGGTTGGACTTGATGATCTTGAAGGTCCTTTCCAACCTAGTGTTTCTGTGATTCTGTGATTCTGTGATTTTAGAAACTAGTAAACACAGAAAAAAGTGCAAACAAGACAGTTCACATAAGTGAATAAAGTAAACAAAACGTAAGAATTGCCTACTATGTAATATGAAATTTTTGGTTTTTAGTAACACACTTCTTAAGAAAAGATAGGTATATTTCCTGAAATATCTGATTTCCTCCTACCAAATAAAAACCATTCACAGAGTAGTAAATATGAAAAAACATGGTTTAGTACCTGCATTCATCTTTCTATTATACTAATTTTATATGCAATGATGATATAATAAGCATTGGTAATGCATTTTAGACTACTGATATCCAGTGTAGCTGCAAGTCAGATAATAAAAAACTAATTAGTGTTTCTATATTATTTTTAATAAAAATATTTAAATATAAAATTAGGATTAAATATTAATTACTGCAAAATGGCTGCTTCATACCCAGCTTGAGGATCTAAGGACAGATCTCTAGGAAACTTCACCCTTTTGCTCACAAGGATGGTAGGGTATAAGCCATTGAGTTTAGACACCTCGATAATTCTCTTTTCGGTATCAGACCAATAGAGATTCTTCCCAATCCAATCGACAGCCAGTGCATTGGGTACAGCTGTATTGTGGACTACCTAGAAAAGCAAAAATTACGTAAGTTATTAATCTAAATACCGGGAAAAGGACCAACAATTCAAGGGTTAGTAATACCAGAATATTGAGAGGTTGGATGCATGATACAGTGACATACAACATGCAAAAACATAGGTATTACTCCCTGTTAAACATTGACGCTTCCGAGGTAATGACATTTCTTAAGTAACTAAGACAAAGTGACACTTTCCTTACAGTAAGGGGGAATGGAGAATAGCACAATGTAGTAAACACCAAATTTCCAACTTCCCTGCATTATGCACTCAATTTTAAGAATTTTGTATCTTTCATTTTTCATCTTAAGTGTCTAATTTTCCTTTTGTCTTAATTAAAAAAAAAAAACCTTTTATCTCTTTAATATTCTGTTTATTCTTCACACAACAGCATGGAGATGAGGCTTCTCTCCCCATAGTATGCCCTCAAACACATCTGCTTATTAGCTCACCAGTTCTCTCACTAGTCTACATTGGCATATATTTAATTTTAATATCACAGTGGTGCCATATGTCATCATGACAGAGACACCATAAGGGCACTCAACTCAGGCAAACAGAAAAAGACTATCTAGTTGGAAAGTAAATACTGTACTCTTATCACCAACATTCATGTGGCAGAAGAAAAAGGAACTTCCTAAGAATTTGTTAAATTTCAAAAGGACTACATTATTAAGGAGTAAACTAAGGGACAGAAGCAATTTAGTGACCTACTGGAAAGCCTAGGCTCTACTGAAAGGGATGTGTTATTCCCAAGGTTTTTGATGACTTGAATAATTCTGAGACTTGAACAAATGCCTCTAGATATACATGATTACAAATCTCATCATGATTGTATGACTCAATCTTGCTTGTCTGGGAGTACTTCATGTTAAGTGTTGAGTGACATTTGAGTATTTCCAATCATTAGAGTCCAAGTTCTTCTAGGCTTAAAAATTCCTGATAAGGTCTATTCGGACCTATTCTATTCCTGATTAGGTCCTGATTAGGTCTGTGTAACTAGAACTTAAGAAAAAAAAAATCAGTGTGCAATACTTGGAAAATATTTGAGATTCCCTGAGTACTAATAATGGGTTTCTTACCGTAGTGTGCATGTGCAATAAAGTATAAATTTTACACATAAACTTCATTATGTGTTATATATTATTATGTGTTATATATTAACTGTATTATGTGTTATTTTTAATTTTATTTACCATTTGAAAATACTGAAAACCCTTCAAGGTAAGAAGAGACACCGAGATACTTTAAACAAATTTTATAGTTACAAATACATAAAAGCACCCTGTCAGGCTATTATGTTATTTATAATCTTGTAAAATCAAATCCAAGCATGCACTGGTTTTTAATATGAATAAAATAGTGTATTTTCTAATACGTTAGCACTACCAGCTTCACTGTTTTATAAAGGTGTAATTGAAGTGACCGCTGCACTGCAACATGGGGCATTTCATGTAGAAAAGGATAGCTCTGCAAACTTAGATAGTAGTTTAGCTACACTATCTAGAAGCATCAAAGTAATTAGTCTCTCTTTTGTGATGATTTTTCCTTTGAAGGGTCACTTTAAGCTTATTCCAATGTGACATTTAATGTACATGATCCAGCTTACTACACCATTTTCCAATAACAGATTTTATTTGAATCTACAATACTATGCATAAACCACTGTATTAATGTTGGAAAACATTTATGTGAAAAAGTTGTTGCTTAAATTGTATAAATATCTCCTCCATGATCAGATGCAGAAGAAAAATGAGATGCCATCAGGTTTCCCAGACCAAGAAAGCTAGAGTTGGCATGCTGAAAAGATACTATCTTCTAAAAGGGAAATCCTTTTATCAATCCTTACATCCAAAACAGTATCATTTACACTAGTAGTATATTTACTTATAGTAAATATTAAAATAAGTAGTATGAAGGACATAAAATTTAAAAAAATCATAATTTAAGAGAAAAGGTTGTCAACCATAAAAATTCTCTTTCATTAAAAAAAAAATTTAAACAGGTTAACTGGGAAACTAATTATTTGTAAGAGAAATACGTACTATGGTAAGCTATTAAAATATAAGTCAAAGAGATAAAAAGTTATCATTTGGTACTGGATAACAGATTACTGACAATATCAGACAGCCACAATACAAAAAATTAAATGCACTTATTTTAAAAAACTTTCACAATTTTCGCTTTGAATTTGGCATCCTATTTGAGTAAAATCTCCGTCAAGATGACACTGGCTCCATAAATTGCAAAAGAGTAATGAAGGAAAAAATAAATAGCCTCCTTGCCTCCAACCTCATTTTCTTCTAATGTTTGTTCAAATTTCTAAAACCTTTCCTTAAAAAATTGAATTATTATCACATCATTAGAAAGCAATAGGAGTTTTTTGTACTCTCCCACCTGGAAATTACAACTTTTTGACTGGGAAAACATTCTTTGTTCTTCTTGAAATAGTTATGATAGAAAGAAAAAGTCTGGAGTCATGCCCAGTCCTGAAAACAATCCTTAAAGTAATAAAATACAAATACATCCAGAATGGACAAGAAGCTGAATAGGATGCTTTGTAAAATGTTTCAGGGCAATAAATATGATTTAATAGATTTTGAACCCCACACTTGCCTCCTATTTTTTTGCAGGAAGTATCTTTGCAGGGACTCACTAGAACTTTTGAGTGCATGCTGGATTTTAGTTTTACCCCCATGCAATCAGAGTGTGGTAATTTATGCTCATCCACATTTTTTAAATTTCTAAGAAAAATTATTTCTGTGTGAAGGATGGAAACAAGGTTCACTGATGCCAGTTAGGTTAACCTTAACCCTCAAGAAGACTAAAGTTGGTGTGATCTGAGGATATGGTAGTCCATGTACTAAGTTGCAAATGAAAAATAGAAATAATTTCTCTCTGCTTAATTTACTGGTGTCCAATCAGGGAAAAAAATTCAGAAGATATGTTACTGCTCATTTGTTCCATGTTTAAGAAGGTCAGACGTAAGAGAATAATCAAAGAAAAATTCCTTACTGCTTATCACAAATTCTGGAAACATGTTCACATAAGTCAACAAATGTGCTTAACAACGGATTTGTGAGCTTATTCCACTACAGAGGCAAAACAGGCTGTGCAGAAAGGGGACTGCAGTTTTACCCTGGATTATTCATAGCAAAGACATTGAGTTATTTTCATTATCAGTGTAGTGGAGGTGAGACAAAAACAAACTGAAAACCATAGAAAATTCTATATGAAGAAATAATACGTAAGTGTATTTACACAGCTTACACCTAGTTATACGTCTTTTTTCTTTGGTGTCCTCTGAACCACACTGAACTGCTAATTCAGTCAACTGTGAATTAAGTCATAAGGAGTTTAGCTCACAAATACAGTCTTCTTAGTCCCTCTATTTCAAATACGACAGAAATGCAATTAAATTTTACTAGGACTTGCTAGCTCATGCTGTATTTGTATGCATGTACCAAAACCTCACAGTCTGTGTTAAATCCATGAATCACAGAATCATTAAGGTTGGAAAAGACCTTTAGGATCATCAAGTCCAACCATCAACCCAACACCACCATGCCCACTAAACCATGTCCCCAAGTGCCACGTCTACATGTTTTTTGAACGTCTCCAGTGACGGTGACTCCACAACCTCCCTGGGCAGCCTGTTCCAATGCTTGACCACTCTCCCAGTAAAGGCATTTTTCCAGTCTAGCTTTTTTTCCTAGTCTAAACCTCCCCTGGTGCAACTTGAGGCCATTTCCTCTTGTCCTATCACTAGTTACTTGGGAGAAGAGGCCAACACCCACCTCACCACAACCCCCTTTCAGGGTTGTTGTAGTTGTAGAGAGTGATAAGGTCTCCCCTCAGCCTCCTCTTCTCCAGAGTGAACAATCCCAGTTCCCTCAGCCACTCCTCATAAGACTTGTGCTCCAGACCCCTCACCAGCTTCGTTGCCCTTCTCTGGACACGCTCCAGCACCTCAATGTCCTTCTGGCAGTGAGGGGCCCAAAACTGAACACAGGATTCCAGATGCAGCCTCACCAGTGCCGAGTACAGGGGTACAATCCCCTACTCCTGCTGGCCACACCATTCTGACACAGGCCAGTTGGCCTTCTGGGCCACCTGGGCACACTGCTGGCTCATGTTCAGCCGGCTGTCAACCAGCACCCCCAGTGCATTTCCCAAGATACTCAAAAAATGTAATTCTAGTACTGACATTATTAATCCCCACTTACCTTGATGTCACTTCCATTTAAACACATTCTGTTTATGCGACTGCCATTTGGTCTGCTGGAATCAATCCAATAGATGAACTCTTCTCTATAGTCAAAGTCTATTGCAATCACATTGTTCAGCCCCTAAAAAGAGAAAAAAAGAGAGTCCATTTATTCCAATGTTTGAATACAAAGTGTTTGATAGCATTCAGAATGCAAAATACATTGCATGCAATATTCAAAAGCGGACCGCATATTTTTGAAGTACCCCTCTCATTTTTCCATACATAACTTGCAAACAGTCAGAGTAAGATAAAAATTGTAACAGAAATAAATATGGTGACAAAGAACTACCTCATTTCAAAAATGCAGATGTCATGAAACTAAATGAAGCTTCTGCGGTTTTCACTCCTGTTATTAAAATGAACTTTAATAGTAAATACTTCAACTTTTCCTCAATTCCTCTGTTAATCACTACCTTTGGCATTACTTTGGCAAACTAGATGACATTCCTTTTATAGCAATAAACTCAGAAATAGCATAAAATTTATTAACTTTATGTAATGAAAACTTTTCATTATTAATATTAATTAATCAGGAATTTAAAACTGTGATGTTCAGAAAAGCATTAATTTTAATTCCTGAATAAGGAGGTTTTCAATTCTTAGATGCTGTATTACAGGTACTGTGCACGCACATATATGTTTTACACACACAGAGTATGTCCATGAAGTATGAAAGTTAGAGATCCAGCGGGCATCTGGAAGTCTCCTATGGCTCTAATTACCAAGCCAATACAGTGTAAGACAGAGTGGTGATCATAGTTGAGGTACACCTATAAGTTGGAAGGAGCAGTCATATAATAATGGCTTTCCATCCCCAATGTCAGATAAGAGAGAGGTATTGCATTCAGATGATGGCTCTTATTTCCTTATCTGAGAAGAGGAAAGCTTTGCCTCATAATCTGCTTAACACTTTGATATGTAGTGAAATCACAATTATTCTTAATATACAAATATGTTGTTATCAATCAAAGATGGAGCAGCAGTGGTAGAAAGAATGGATGCAGTTTGCAATCCTTTTTGAAACTACAAGATCAGTTAATCCATTCTTTTACCAGCCCAGTGACATTCTACTCTCAGGTCATCAGCAACCTCCCTCATTAATGTAATTCATAGTCATACAGGGGATGTGCTGGACCAGCTAACTCTAAAATAAACAACTAAGAACAACAATATTTAATTGTACAGAAAGTGATACACAGCTTATCTGCCAACTACCACAGCGTAATACTGTAAATCAATCTTTTGACCAAAATGTAGAGGGAAACAATGATTCGGCTGCGCAAACTACCATTAAAGAAAGACTGAAACACCGCAGTGTCAGAGGACCACTCCCATTCTCAAAAATCATATCCATGTACACAGGATTTTAACAAAACCAGACACAGTTCTGACAGTCATAACTGTGCTGCAAAACACTTTTCCTGTTTTTTTTCTACTATTAGTTTAAATATATCTACAGATAAACCCCCACTCCACATTCTTAACAAAGGACACAACAGGTGAATGAAAACAGGAGGCTATCAAAAATTTGTAACATTCTAGAAATCAGTGATTTGTGAAAAATTAGCCTTCTATCTATGTATTCTACAATACTTTAGACGTTTCTTAAGTATCCACACTAATAGAGAATTGACTGCCTACAAGTCTTTGGTTTCAACTGTTTTATTTTGGGTCAGTTTGGTTCCAGTATTTATCAGAACATTAATTCCAGCTAAAATTATTTCTGTACATCTGCGATAGAGTTCTCTGTCCAGACAACAACTCCTCTTCGTGATCTACATGTCACTTTTAAGTCTTCCTAGCATAATTCTGTGTCATTTCTTGTGTAATCTGTTTTTAGAAGGAATAGGGAAGCTTTCAGTTGGCATCAGCTGCATTAGTCTCCCATCTTAAACCTGTGGTTTTGTTTGTTTCCGCTACAGCACACAATATCCTAGGCCATGATTTGCGTTCCCTTGGTGCCCCATTAAAAAAAAAGCAGGTAAAAATGACAAATAATGAGGAGGAAGATCCTCTCTATCCACTCTGTCTATGGAAACCCTAAGGATTTTGATGACTAGGAGTGAAGGAAATGGTAGGCAAAGAACATACATGAGACAATTCAAACAGTTGTACCATTTATGTATATTTGAAAAAAAAAAAAAAAGAGGAAAAAGCTGGCACATAACAACTCAGAGAAGACTGAATGAATTCCCACTTTCAGCTCCTTTACTCTGAGTTTATATGAACAATTGTTAGAATGGCAAAGCACAGATTAAATACACAGAGAAGGGTAGTTTTGCTCCTTTGCTAGCGCAGCTCTGCTATTTGCCTTCATCTGGTAGATGTCTAAGAAAGAGCTGATCCATCATAACATTACAAGGACAAAAAGATGTCCTTATGAGGAAGGCAGCCCTCCTGTTCTGCTGGTATAGCTCCCTCTTTTGCTTTCAATTCTGGATGCTTTGAAAAATGCCTTATTTGTAAGATCAAAGGCCAGTAGGTTCAATAGAAGAGGTATTTATTAGACTGGTGAATTAATACGGAAAACACAGATTCTCTTCAATGGCTGGAGCTACATGGTCTCTAACATACTGAAGAGGAGTCCATTAAATTCAAGACTGATGAAGCTCTGAGACAATCTGTCAGCACCAACCATAAAGAAAATTTACTGTTGCTGCCCTCTTTCCACAGGCTTCTATTAATAGATATACCAGCAAAAGAGGAGAGAGGCAGTGAGATGTAAATGAGAGGTAGTCAGAAGGATTTCAGAAGAACAAACAGACTATAACATAATGCTTTCTATGTTTAAATAAAGTCAATGTTTAATGCAAGATGGTTAATTTTGTAATTGCTGTTATGAAGACCTGAACACTTCTCTTGTGACATTAAGATGCACAGCTTACTGACGCAAGAACTCACAAAAAGCTTAAAGTAAGTGACTGGTAAAACTGATTTTTCTAGTCTTTCTACAATTGATTAATTAGTAATCAAGGAAATAGATGTTTTTAATAAAACATACTTTGGAACTCTAATCTGTGGTAAGTAACTACACTTAGGTGAAGCATAGAAGCAGAGCAGAAACTGCTAAAAACGAGAGCTCTGTACTTACTGGGTGACTTTCTCTTTTTGTAGGTTTTATTTCAAATAAGTTTTTTTTGTCCTGTTATAATAATTTAGAGTAATTATTTTTAAAAATGAAATTTAGGCAAAGATATATATTCATGTATTATAACATGGTAAATCTTGGAATTGCCTGTCTAAATAAAAAAAAAAAATAGATTTGGATTATGACAACAAGTAGCCCAAATAATACAAGGACAAATAGTTTTTTGAGGGTTTTTTTTGAAAACTGAAATATTGCGCAAAACTTATTGTGATGGAAGAGGATCACAAATAACGTAATTTTTTTTAGTACATCAGAATGACTGATGAAACAACTGCCTGAGCTTTAATCATGTCAAATTCAGATAAAATAGTCAATTTAAAATATTATAAAAACTCTGAAGGAACTGCAGTTGTTCTATGGTGCATACAATGCCAATTTTAAGATGAAGTTTCTGTCAGTTGCACACTTTAGAAAAGAATAAAAGTATTGAGTTAAACTTAGAGCATGGTACTATGATTATACCTGTTTCAACAAAGTGTAGTTGGATCCATCAGTGCTAATTTTTCTTATTTCATGATGATCAGCCAGAATTAAGAAAGGTTCCTCATCTAAACCCCGGGAGAAAGAATATATTAGACTAGCTTTTACGTTAATTTATGGAAAATCAGGAATACAATGCTGAAATACAGATGGTTTGAAAAATAAATGTTACATGCTCTGATCAATGTTATGGATGAAAGAAATATTTAAAACATTCAAATGTTCCAAGAAAGATCAATGATGCAGTATAAAAATGAACAAAGCAATTAATTAGTATACCTTTCAATGTAATTTAATTTTTTTGCCTTTGTAATATGGGAACCATACTGTATTTTATGCTAATTTAATGTCAGATATTAAGTTTAAAATATATTTCATACCACGTGCTTTAATTTCACATTCACTTTCAAATTATCACTAAGCCTATTATTTATTATGGTTTCAAACCATTGAATGGTTTTTGACCATTGCTTTTTGAGATATCAATACTCGGAACAATATAGACAAAGAAACAGCTATCTGGACAAACGATTCTCTAATCCTGAACTGAAGCCAGATGTGGTTTTTTTCACCGCTGGTTTTCTAGTTTATAAAAAAATATTCCTTCAGATACACATTCATGCCATCACTTACTTTGAAACATCTCTGATACGGACATACATAATAGTAGAAAAATATATACAGATTTTTGAAAAAGCTGTCTTTATTTTAGCTCTATTAACAAAGACCTCAGCTAAAATAAAGTTACTAATATTACAAATGTATTTAAGATCTGTACCTACTGCTTATACGTTCTGGAATGTAATGTGTTGTCCATCCTACTCTGCTCTTGCACTGAACACATTGTACCACATTGCTTGCATTTGATGTTCAACCATTAAGATATTCTCCAGTTCTTAAACTAGCTGAGGCATCATCCCCAGCACTGACTGTTGGTGTTGCTTGCATTTGATGTTCAACCGTTAAGATATTCTCCAGTTCTTAAACTATCTGAGGCATCATCCCCAGCACTGACTGTTGGTGGTTTGTGGAGAATGGCTGTAAAGCTCTGCTCTGTTGTAAAGAGTTCAAGGCAATTTATGCATTCAGCATCAGGCCAAACACTCACATGTTGGTGCCTCCTCTCAGCACAACCATCCTTGCCACAGCACAAACAGCTTTGTCATGATCACTTTTGAAGTTTGATATATGACAACTCCAATAAACTGCACTATGATGTGTTCCAGCTGCCCTTCTCATTTGAGTGATCTATGGCTTCTAACTGTACGAGTGGCTTGCGAGGCATGAGATAGGAGTAAAGCAAAGAACACATATAGTATTTCTGCCCTCTCCTGTGTTTCTTCTGATTACTCAGGGAAGTACCTGAGACAGGAGTATGAGGCAGACAGAGGTACCAGTCTTCTTGTCATTTAGAAAGAAAATAGTAATTTTTTGATACTTAAAAAAAACAACCCACAAACAACTCTGTGCAAAACTGGAATAAGGAGGAGTCTGCTCAAGCTGAAGATTGCCTGCACTATGAAGGAAATCCAGTAGAACAGTTTTTTGATTATTTCCTTTTGACATTTTGCTCTTCCTTTCACTGACCTAGTGAATCCTACTCACTGAAGCACATCAAAGTATCATCTGTGGCACAGATAAAGGGGTGAGGAAATAACCAATGTTCTTATATATCTTGAATTTTACTGCGTATTATGTATAAGACGAGGTTTTCATATGCTACATAAATTATGGATTTTGCAATTTCTATTACTTTTTCCTCTTCCTCCTTTTCATACCAGGAGGTTTGAATTACATTCTAATATTTTTCAGTTGATGAAGTAAAACAGAAGTCTTTTAAACACTTACCATAAACATACTATTATCATGTGACTCAGAAGTAGAATTAATTGATGAATTTTAACTTTCCTAATACTTTTTCTAATGAAGTTACTATTCACTTTCACAATCCACTAAGTATTCACTACAAATGATTTGAGCACAATAGGTACTAAAAATAGAACCTATCATTAAGTTCAGACATTGAATTACATTCCTATTGTTTATTGAAGAAGTAGTGTGCTTCGAAGTAACTCTGTTTATCTTGTATAAAAGGGTAACACAGACCTTGAGGCTAAGATATTTCACACATTATTTTGGATACAGCTGTGTATTAAAAACAAAAAAGGGATACCTGAAAGGGATTTGCAGCCATTTAGGTTATCAGGCCGTATTTCATACCCATCTGCACACAAGCATTTGTAGGTTCCATATGTATTGATGCACTGCTGGCTACAAGGAAATCCAGATGAACATTCATCAATATCTATACATGTTTTGCCATCATCCTTCAGCCGGAATCCAGGCCAGCACTTGCACTAGGAAAGAAAAACAAATACATTCATTTTGAATTACTCATTGATTCTGTTTGTTTTCTTATGTTCTTTCTTCCAAACATGTTAGCATCATAAACGCTTCATGTAGCCTCAGTTTTTCAAGTAACATCGCAATTACATTGCTATTTATACTGTTCACAACCAGACATACCTGCGTTTCTTTTCAGCTATTGCTGGTGTGATCCTAACTACCATTCCCTCCCAAATAACCCTGTAGAATGAGTAATAATTCTTTCTTCTTGAACGGAAGAAAAAGTAAAACACGTCTTTTCAAAAATACGGAAAGGATTCTTCCATGAAAATAATGATGGATGGACCCTTTGGATTTCTTTATTTTCAAGTACACATGTGCCTTTTTATAAAGATATACAGTTTTTAGTATTTTTTTCTTGAAGCATTTATAACATCTAGCATTCTGTGTAACAGATACAGTAATGTGAATAAGAACTCTTGAAGCTTATTTTCATTGGGGTCTGATGATCACCATGGCAAGATTATCACATGCAATATGAGTGATGCAAAATACAACTGGGTAAAGAGTTTTGAAATATCACAGAATCATTAAGGTTGGAAAAGACCTTTAAGATCATCAACCCAACAACACCAAGCCCAGTAAACCATATCCTGAAGTGCCATGTCTACTATGGGCATAGTTTTATTTATTGAAACCTTTGTGTCATGTTCCCTCCTGTAGTCTCTGTATTACTCTCTGCAGAGACCCATGCCATGCTTTCTCCACAACAATGCTCCTTCAGTAAGGTTTTTGTTGTACCCAATCCAGTCTCCAGCTAGTCTCCAGTGCTCTAGTCTATGGCCTCCAGACCAGGACACTGTTTCAGAGGTTTGAATACCTTTAGAACTAGGCCATGTTGGACAGATTTTATTTAGTTCTCAGTGGACCAATATTCTATTAAAAAGATGAAATGTTTAGGGGTGTAGCTAGGGTTACTTCAGAGTTAAAACCCTGGGGGGAAAAAAAAAAAAGAAATCTCTCTTGTATTCTCAGCTTCTATGTACAGGTTAGTGCAGTCAGTGGCTAGGGTTTACATAATACCCCAGAAGCATTCCTTTCTATGACTCAAGGTCAAAGAGCAGATTCAGGCCATTCAGAAAAAAACATCACATCAGACAACTAACAGTTTTATTCTGCAACCAAGGTGACTAACCTTTGTTTAAATATTTTGGTGTCTTTGACTTGGGAAAAAATTTGGAGAAAACTGCTATTCCTGCTATTGACTCCGATGTGTTTTCCTTTTTCACAATTGATTTTCTGTGCTCTCTATACATCAGTGTGATTTATTGTATTTCAAGCATTGTATACTTTTCCACAGGTTTAAAGTATGTATTTTACAATTTTTTTCTACAACTGGCACTTGTTTGCTTATTGGAACTAAAAATTTGTATGTTTTTACTATGGTAGGTAAGCTACCTCATTACAAGTTATTGTGGTGGGTTGACCCTGGCTGGGCACCAGGTGCCCCCCAGAGCCGCTCCATCACTGCCCCCCTCAGCTGGGCAGGGGAGGGGAAACACAACGAACGGCTCGTGGGTCCAGGTAAGGACAGGGAGATCACTTGGCAATTCCCGTCACAGGCAAGGCTTGACTTGGGGAAATTAGTTTAATGTATTA
>NW_010546750.1:0-32902 GCF_000687285.1 Phaethon lepturus
TGTTCCTCTCACATCTTCCCACTCCTCTCTCAGGCTGCAGTTGCTGTTGCTGGGTTTTTTTACCCCTTCTTAACTCTTTTCCCCCCAGAGGCGCTGCCACCATGGCTGATGGGCTTGGCCTTGGCCAGTGGCGGGGGCCCATTCTATTCTGCCGTGGCCGGCGCCTTCATGGGTCCATCTTGTAGCCGGCTGGCACTGGCTCTATCAGACACAAGCTGCTTCCAGCAGCTCCTCACAGAAGCCGCCCTTGCCACCCCCACCACTACCAAAACCTGGCCATGGAAACCCAATACACTTGCATTAGAGATTTGATGATGAAATGCTCAGATTTAATATGCCTATTACATGTATGAGCACAAAATAATTCAACCAAAGCTTGAAGTCTAATAGCTGCCAACCAGTCTAACAATTTACATGATTTTCTGATGAAAAGCACCCTGAAGACCACTGCAGTAATAATGAGGTGTTTCTTAAAGAACCCAAATCAATATACTTACTTAAAAATATTTACTATAACAGCAGTTTAAACGCAGTACTTATAGCTTTTCATTTTCAGACATAACACTTGCCTCTCTAGCAAAGTTACTTCTTTATGAATTTTCAGAGTATTATCTCTGGAGTTGCAACTTCCTATAACATACCGAGTTTATGTTACGGTCAAGATATTTTATTCCATTTTGAACTACTTAGCACACAGGGTCCTTGTAATAAATGCTACCACCCCTAGAAGCTCTCCTTTTCTCTTCCTTTCCTCTCAGCCCTAGCAAAACATTCTCTAAAACTTAGTAAGTAAATATGTTAGCATGACAAAAAAAAATATCCTACTGGGATGAATATTCCTAAAAAAATCACCTAAACCTATATGACTAGCAAAAAAATAATAACGTGCTTACAAAAAAAACCAAACCAAAAGTCAAATCAGTAACTTTCCATCAGGGGGTCTATACAATACCACGTAACAGTCAACACAAAAATGCTCAGTGAATTCAAACGGTTTTCCCTGGCTGAAGAACAGAGCTGGAAGGGACCTGAAAGTCTTCTGCTCTGAGGAGAATCAGCTATACCTGGTTATGCCAGCCAATCTCACCATAAAGATTTCAGATGTTGGAGAAATCCATACCCTCTGCAGGCAATCTACCTACAGTGCTTCATCTTCCGTATCAATAGACAAAAATGCCTTTTTAACTTCCACTGTAAACCTAATATCTTTGCCCCATGCACTAGGAATAGGGAGAATAGATTATTCCCATCTTTTGAGAAACCTATTATGTCATACCAAGGTAGCTTTCAGAGTTTGATGGTAGCAAAGACCAGCTCTTGAAGAGATGCATATCCTTTTCAAAATCAGTTATGAACCAATTATCCACTAATAATTATTGCATATGAAATAAAACAAAGTCTACTTGCATTTCTCTCATGTTAAGTCCTTCGTTATGCTGGCATTGCCAACATGAAATATTTAAAATGTGTTACTTACAGAGTCAATTATAATAATCAAGTGAGAAAAATTCAATTACAAATCTTAAAATAATCTCTTATTGCATTTTAAGGGATCAACTACATTATGCCATGACTTCCTTAGCAATATTACAGTTGCTGAGATTTCAGAATTCTTATATGCTGTTTGAAATTACTCTCTGAACAATGTCTCCCCCAGTCTATCATATACTATATTGTCTACATAAAGCAAAAAAATTCTTATGGTCACAGATTCTCAAAATACTTTATAAGGTTCTCATCATCTTGTTTGAGTAAATGATACTAATGGAACATGTAGAAGTAGATGACTTCATACAATAGCTGTTTTGCCCTTAAAAAGCAAATTCTATTCTATTTCCATTCCCTCTAAACATTCAGAGGTTCAGCCAGAAATTAGGGCTACCATATGCGACTGAAATTGCTGAGGAAATGTCTGTAAACAACATTTCATTTTTCAAACTCAAGTTTGAGTAGGTAAAGACTACACAGCAGAGTTTATTCAAAAGCTACAAATAGACATTACTGAACAATTAAGGCATTATTTTCACTGAAGCATATCAACTTCTATAGTACAATATGGAAACAATATCTTTCTTAAAAACAAAACAAAACCCAATTAATTACTAATTTGGTAATCAGATCTATGGCTCTGTGATATTTAAATAGCCATCAAAAAGAAGGAACTGGTAAGATGTAACTGACATTTATGCATTTAAGTCACCTTAAAATAAAAAATAAGCTTTGAATTTAGTGAAATGGGCAGTGTTTAGTTAACAATTTTTGAGTCTCCAGAAGAATACAAGCCCAGAAACATTCTAAAACTGGTCAGATTCAACGAGCTGAATCTTCGCTGCTTTTCTTCTTGCATATATTCCTGCCCCAGAAAACAGCCTATGAGGGCCATTATGAATCCAAGTTCTCTTTCTAAACAATGAAGACGAGAGAGGCAAATGAAAGGTCCAAATACTTGATGATTAAAATCCTCTAAATGAAATCCTTTAGACAGTATTTGTTTGACATATAAATGTTTAGCATTTACACGTTATTTAAATGCTGTAACATTTAAGTTTATTTGAGTATTTGAGAGTATACAGTAGCTGTCCAGACACTGTCGTATTCAGATGTAATCCTTTGCCTTCTTATACAAAGAATGAGGACAGAGAACGGTCTAACCAACAGGAAAGGACAGGCATGTGCAGTGGTTTTAATCCTGATCTTGCATGTAGACAGATCAGGTTTACCTTTCCACTGTAGACTACTGTAATTGTAGCTAAAAGTCACTTAGTGAGCATCAGCAACTCAGATGCCTAAACATGGAAACCTAAGTGTCATTTTAGTTACCCAAAGACTTGTTTCCATAGGAATGGCAGATATGAAAAGGACCTACAGCAGTCCCACATCCTTCCTGACTGGAGCTATAGGCTGGGTTTGCGTGCTTTAGGACGTCCAAAGCTTCTCTGAACATTCACATTTAGGCATTGCATTTGCCTTTGTCTAATTTTCAGTGCGTACATTATGAAAACTGCATAGACATTAGAGAAAGGCATGTTCTCAGAGTGCCTTGATTTACCCCATCTCCATCTATGCACTATATATGGATTTCTCTCTCTTAATACCTATACTGTGTGTGAACATCCTCCTCAGTGCCTCCATTTTATGAGAATCACAGCATTTCCACACCTCATTCTGATATTGTAAAGCTAGATGCAAAAGTGATGCTCATTCACTATGACATCAGGGGTATACAACATCACAAGAGCAAAACAGACAATCCCTGGAGAGCTATGGATGGCCAAGCCTTCATGAATGGACTTCCATTTGCACCATACACTGAGAGGAAGCTTGGTTGACTTTAGACTTAATGAGTTTGTATCAACTTAGTAACTAAATGACCTCAGGGCAGGATTAGTATGTATGGGTAGGGAGCATTTACAGCTCTGCCTAAAGCTATCTCACTTGGCTGCTCTGAATTGCCCTCCTGAGGATACTAGTTCTCTCCTTTGACTATATAGATAGCTTAGCTTTCTAATTTAGGCATGAATAAGCTCCTTTTTAAAGCTTGGAATTATTTTTTGTGGAACCTATGTGGCTTTGGCTAGGACACGTCCCGACAGATTTAGGTCTGATGGAACCACATTAAACCAGAGTATTTCAGAGATACCCATTCATCCTCCAGGAGCTAACACTTGAATTTGGAAAGAGGAATTTTGGATTTAAACACATCAAACAGTGTTTCTTTAAACTCTCTATATTTCACCAAGTTTTTTCTCTCAGTGAAAATTTTCTAATTTGACAGATCCATAAACCATCATGACTATCTTAACGCTATCAACAGTCTAAGTGCAGTATCAAAGTTCAGTTCATCGAGCCATCAAATAATATTCTCTTTGGGGCATTTTCTCCCCTTGATGAGCACGTGTAAGACCTAGTTACGTTAATCATCATATATATATTGAGCAGCAGATGTAATCCATTGAACATTCAGCCTGTCAAAAAGTATCAATTATTCAATCAGAACAGGCTGACTGCATGAATCATTTCAATGTTCACCACAGAGCAGGCTTGGAAAAAGGTTTTGATGAAATAGTAACCGAGTAGAAATTTTAAAAACTATCATTCTTAACTAAAATTTGAGGTATAAGCAGGGAAGGCACAAGTATGTGTAAGTCAGGTTTAGGACTGCTTAGAAAACATTTCTTTTTCTGTCCTCTCTGCTAAGCTCCTTCCAATTCAGATAATGTTTCCATTCTGCTGCAGGTTTCTCTCAGGAAATTAATTTCTTAGCTGGATGTCACCTGAGGACATCCAAATGAGCCACCTAACATTTCTGTAGCCTCTTTTCCTTCTAAGGCTGTCTTACATCTTAACATTTCACATAACAACTGCAAGATTTTTATGGGAGACGACCTGATCTTATTACAAACCCTGTAAAGTGCTGCACCACACTCTATGGCATTATATAAATAAAAGTAAGATAGCATCACTGCTTGAGGATTTGTTTATGTCCTGAAAGTCCTCTTTCACAGGGCAGTTGTACTGGGTAAAACTGAAGGTTTTGGCCAACAGGAAACAGGACTGGGAGAAGATTTATTTCCTCTGCTTTTCACTCTCTTACAGGAGATTCTTGTTTTCTTTCCCTTCCTGACTCCTAAAGTTGGGGCGTGGGTTGAGGTTGTCTAGAAAGGGATAATTGCAGGAGGTACTTTGCACGACAAGATGAGATACTAGACTATTAGATGGGACTCTTCCTTATCTGGTGCATATGCAGAGGAATGTATTAACCAGAAGTTCTTTAAGGTACATTAAGCTTGACAGTCCTTCCTCCATTGTGAGTTTGGCACACACGATTGCTGTGAGACAGCAACGGGGACTGCACCTTGCTCGTTTTAACACCAGCTCAATCCTGACATTCTCCAGCTTCTAGTGATTTTACAGTGAGATATTTTAAAGAAGTTTTTCTTTTCCCTCAGTTTTTCAAATGAACTTAATATAGTGTAAAGTGAGAGTTTATGATCCCGGAGAGAGATATACCATACAGACTAGCACAGCATCAAAAGCATCAGGAACAATTTTTCTAGCATCCCCCAGTGCCTCAACTCTGAGCCAAAGGGACTATTTTCTAATCAAAAGCCCTCATATTTCTCATTCTTTGCTACTCTTTTGATAACAGAAGGCCCAGCAAACAGAAGAAACAGAAACTCTATTCTGCTGTTCATGCAAGCCTGTTCACAAAATGCCTCCCATAGGCTGCTTTCCAGCAGCCCTGCTATTCCATTTAATATGTTCAGTCCTGGAGGATCAACTTAGGCAATTAGACAAGGGATTTGGGCTCTGAGGGATAATTGGATGACTTGCATGCAATAAACTTCTTCCACGCTCTCTTTACTTTTTTCTTTTGTTCTCTTTGCTCATCCCTTTGTTTCTCATCATTAATTTTTTTAATCAAGTTTGCAATACCCTTGCAGATACAGCAAGATAGTAATGTGACCAAGCACTGAGAACCTAAACACCTACATTGCAGCTCCTGCTGTTTCATGCCTCTCTAAATCGTTCTGATGTGATACCAAAGGGAAGAGCAGCTGAGTTTAGATGATGGGATGCAGCAGTCAAGACTTCATTTTTTGTATCTATCTGCAGCACTGCTGAAGTTGCAGGGAGGGAATGAATGAGCTCAGTTGTCTTTGCCTAATCTCAGGTGAATCCTGGAGGAAAGCTCATACAGGGTGGAAAAAGTATTACAGCAGAATTTAATTGTTTGTATTCTCATGAATTGTGTGTGAATTATATCTTGGCCAAGGAACTTACTGCCACAGATTAAGGGCTGCTGAAATGTAGTTACCTTTCTTTTCCACCTATTACTACCTTCCTCCCCACTCCTTGTCATCTCCAAGTCCCAGTCTGGGAGCTCTTTTTGCCTCTGACACACAACATCATTCTCACTCTTTAGTCCTCAGCCTGCTGCTTCTAACTTTAATTTCCTCCTATTTTGACATGTTCCTCTTACACCAACCACTTCCCTGATGCCATCCTTCCTAATATTTATTTACTGTATAAAATTTTAAACTTCTCTTAGTTCGTTTTATTTCCTGTACGCTAGCACAATTTGTCAGTCTGGGTATACAGCAAAGTTAAAAATCACATGCAAGTTTCAACATCTCCCTTAAATATTACTATATAATTCTCTTTTATAATAAATGTAAGTGAAATATTAATGATCACTATGCTATCAACCATAAAGAGTAATACCAACAAAAAATAAAAATCAGATATTAAACCGCCTAGCTTAAATGTGTAGAGGTTGTGTAACCAACTGCTGAATGTGCAGAAGTCCTTTTCAATGCCCATCTGTAAGGAATACAAATATTGCAGCCACAGCTACTGAGACTTAGCTCAATCTGTAGGAAAGAAAGTTTTTCTTCTAGATGTCCACATTCAATCTCATAAGAGCAAATAGACACAATGATGTCCTGTATACCTCCTCTGAAGAGCTGCTCAGGTAGCACTGACAGGCATAATAGGAAATTAGGACAGACTGTGCACCTGACCATGTCAGGTTTCTTACAAATGAAAAACACCCACCAAAAACAAGGTCAAGAGCAAAACAAAATTTATTTCTCTTACCACTAGAGAGAGAGGTATTCAAGAGCTAGCCATCTTCAGATGAAAGTATGGGGGATTTTAATATGAGATAAATATCTTACTGAGAAATAAATTGAAAAATACTTTTCAGAGTCCTTGTATGACTGGAAGGAGCATGCAGCTCTGCTCTCCATACCTCCTCATTAAAGAGCAGGTTTGAGTAGCTCAGGCAGAATGCTGAAGGATGTAACTGTTGAGCAGCTTCAAATAGTACTCTTGCGCTCTGCACAAGAACATGTACTGATTGAACATGGAGTAATGAACTAAGAGGGTGAAATATGAAAAATATGATTGAACTAAGCTCACAAAAGGAGAGACATTGCAGTTGTCTCCAAACAGAAGAAGAAAAGGACGATGGTAAAGGATTTTCTGTTCTGTCGTGCGATGTGGTGTTATCTGAGCTAGCTTTTGCCTTTGCAACAGTCTAAACATAGAAACTGAGGTCTCAACAGCAGCTAATTCACCCTGCTTTGTGACTGAGGAACACACATCAAAATAATTTTTCCCTCTTTCCTTAGGATCTCAAAGGGACACCCTCAGACAGGTACTGAGAATTTCAGATACTTTGTCTTTCTGCCCTAGGCCCTAGTACATTCAAGAGAACATTAAGGTGATAAAATATACCAGGCAATTGTCTTCTCAACCAAGAGCTATAAAAGAAAGAGAGCATACTATCTGTCCACATAAAGCTGGTGGACAAACCCCATTTCCAAGCGACTGAATGTGCACTACACGAGTGATGGAATAAACCCCAGTAGGAAACAATTCAGTGTAAGGAGGGAGTCAGACCAAGTGACTAACAAGGTCTTTTCTATAACTCAATAGGAAATGGTTTCTGGGAGAACATCACCAGGCACTTCTCACAAGCGTACAGGTGTTAACCCTGGTGCCCTGGCCACGTTCCAGCCCAAGTAATTACCTTTTTCACTTAAATTCTCCTTCCAGACTCTCCTGGCTTGTCTCCACTCCCCAGCCCTGATTTATACGCAATTAAACAGCAGCAGTGTTTCACTGCGCAGGTGGTTGCTTGTCAGTGCAGGGAGTGGTGAGAGGATCAGCCATGGAGTGAAATGGTCGCTATATTGACTACAAGTCCCCATTAAAGGTTATGAAGTTCTTTAGGATCCTTGCAAATACACTATCTAGATGAAAGACAACCTGTATAGACCATCCTGTGCCTCATCTCTGCTTACAAGAAGGGCAGTTGAATTTTTTTTTCTTTTTTCCTTTTTTTTTTGAGGGTGGGAGGATAGCTGGCTCCCCTTTGTCACAGCAAGCTCAGCAGGCAGCTTCCTCTCCGCAGTCACCGTCCTGCAGCACTCCTGATCTCCACAGAATTGTTGCTTCATTTCCCCCCTCCCTCTCCTCCGGTGCAACCCTTCAGCTCCACAGGAGGCACCGGCATCTCCCCAGGCTCGGATCCTGCCATGCCACAGCGCTCACCATCTGCAAATTTTAGCTCATGAATGAATGTAGGTGCGCAAGGCTTTGAGAAATGCTTGGAAGCCTTTGTTTCACAATTCCCTGCCAACACAGTATCATTTCTCTGGTAGTTATGACCTATTTTTGTCCAGGATATTGTGCAGATAAGCTGCAGAAGCTCAGTGTTAAAAGAGAAATACTGAAAATCCTGCCCATGCTGGAGAGCAACACAATTCTCCACCAGCAGAATGAGACTGACTGAAAAGCAAGAACTAAGTACGTATAAGGAGCATACGCAGTCCAACAGCACACACAACTCTGAGCTGTTTTTTTTTTTATTTTCAGAAGCGCTATTTTTGGTGGAGATGAATGTTGTACACACAATACAAAACCTGTGAAATAAAGAAGAAAAGGCCGCTTCCTGTATTTCAAGAACAATGAAGAGTTATACTTTCTCTTCAAACTTTTTATTCAAGTTTTGGGTAGTGTAGGGGAGAAAAAGACAACATACGTATTCACAATAATTTGTGAGAAACAAGTAACTAAATGTATCTCTGAAATATGGAAATACCATAGGTGATTTAAGAAAAAAAAAAACAACCTCAGCAATTATTTTAGGAAAATTGCAATGTTATCAATGAACTATTATTTTGTAAAGTAATCCTTATTGTTATAAAAATTTCTTTCGGCGCCTGAAAAATTTGAATCTGTTGTTCCATATTCCAAATCTTACAGAAAGTGATTAATTTTTTTCTTTTTTTTTTAAGACACACTCTGCAATTCTGACTCTTCTCAGAATTGCACAGCAATAGGATGAGAGGAAATGGACACAAACTAGAACGCAGGAAATTCTGATATGTGAAGCTTTTTCTTTTTTTTTTTTTTCCCCAGATAGTATGAAACTGGTCAAATACTGGAACAGGCACCCAGGGAGCTGCATGACGTCTCCATCCTCAGAGATATTCAGGATACTACCGCAGCCCTGAGCAACCTGACCTGATCAAAACTGCTCTGAGCAGGGGGTTGGACTAGATGAGCTCTGCAGGTCACTTGCTCTGGAACAAAAGAGTTTTTAGAGGAGATTTTTTTTATACGAATACATACAGACAGACATAAACATGCACACATAAAAATTCTGCCACAGCTAAACACATTAATGTATCTACATCTTATTCTGCACGTGTGTATGTGCTCTACTGAATGTGGATACACATTCACACATGACATGCTACACAGATGATGGAGGCATCTGAATCTGAGAAGGCATATTAAAAAACATAAGCATGAGCTCCAGTAAAGTATGGTTATTCCTCACACGAAATGCTGTCTTGGTTTTACTTGTTTTCCTGTTAAATTCTGACATCTTAAGCTGCAGTTGTTTCAACTACATCAGAATAGTGCAACTAATGAAAGGTAATGCAATTCAGTCCACGTGAATTGTTCAATGTGGTTCAAAAGGAGAAACAACAACTTAGCTCTGAGCATCTAAGCAAGATACAGAGGACATTTTTTGAAATTCTAATTAGACATTATTGAGGAAAATGGCTACAAATAAGAAAAGAAAAAGATTGCCCTGCCCTAAATCACTGTGCATGCACAGTACTGGCATCAACTGCATCCACCAAGTGAGAGATGAGCAAAGAAAAACGAAGACTGTGAGTGTTCTCCAGCCACCTCCAGAGAGGATCAGGGTTCAGTCTGCAGCACTTGGACTGCTTCACCCCACTATGTTCTGCTGACGCCAAGTAATCAACTATTTGTTGTTTTAACACGGTACCTGAATGGAAAGTTTCCTGGATACCACTACATAGGGAGACCTTCCAAGAAGAATCAGGTTATGAATCTCAACTTAAAATAGTAACACAAATGCATTTTGGGACTAGAAATTACCAGAGTATGATAATGTAGACAAAACTTAGATGAACAGCCCTACTAAAGTGAAAGGAGTAATTTCTTCTACTTGTACATCCTTTACAAAATGCCTTTGCATAAATTCCCATAATTGCTTTTCTTCATGATCCCCCAAAGATTTAGATTAAAAAATATTACTTACAGCACTGTTTTAATTCCGACCTAGTTTTAGATTAACTATAAAGGCCTAACTTAGTGACTGTGCGATTTTACTGACGGTACCAACTCTCTTAAGTTCCCTCTATCATCTTTCTAATATTTTTGCCTCATTTGCCATACATAAAACCATACATGTCCTCAATTTTTAATATGTCTATTTGAGAATATATACTTTATCAGATACAAAGATTGAAAAAAAAAATTAATAAAAGCAAATGCATGGAAAATTACTTCCACAGAAAAGAAGCCTCTGTCTTAAGTACAGTTTTAAAAAAGTTGGATCAATTAGCAATCTCTGAATGTTAGAAACATCTTAACAATGTCTCAAAGATGAAAGAGCATATCACAGAATGAGGAAAGGGGGAAAAATTAAATTATGTCTGCAGTCATAATGAATCAAAGCCCAGAAGGTGGTCTCCGAATCAGCAGGTTTTGATGAAATATTAAGGAAAATGATTATTGATGAAAAATGAATAAACTCTTTTTGATTTTAGCAACCTTTAAATCACACTTTCCTAATTAAAGTAGCTTCAATGCATCCCTCCATTCCTTGATGGGCATTTAGCAATCCTTAGAAACGGGTGGGTTAATTTGACAACATTTTAGCAAATATGCATAGAGTTTATCTTAAGCAAGCAGACACAGCACAATTTAAGACAAAGTACAAAATAATACATAGCTAAACCTTCTTTCTTTTTCCTTTTTCTCTTTGTTTTTTTTACACTGTATCTATTAATACAATTACGAAGTAATGACAGTCAGCTTCTGCGTGTTTTCTCTGCAGCATACAATACCCAATAATATATACTACAACTATTAATGAGCCATGAACTACGTCTCAGGAAATAAAGACTGATGCTACTATTTTCTGTCTCCTTTGTTTGCCAGGTCAGAGTGCTTTTAGGACAATTACTCCTACTACCTAGGAGGCCTGTTACTGCGGGTACTGCAGCCTTCTGCAAATACATTTCCTTCCCAAAGATAAGTGGAAATGAGAAGTCTGAAGGACATTAGTTCCCATATCCCTTGAAGTCGTATGAATTCTAATTGCTTTTTAAAATGTCGGTAGTAGTAATTCTGTGTTCTCTTTTCATCCCAGTTCTCACAGTGTTTCTTTTTAAAGGGAAACCTAGGAATGAGGGAAGGCTGTAATCGAAACTGAATTGTTGCACACAGAAGACATTTCATTACAAATGCGATGCAACTCAGGCGTGCCATGCGTTATTGTTAGAAAATTATACACAAAAATTTAAATTGAGCAAAATCTGCTCCTTTTCTTTCATAAATTAAGCTTTATATGTTATATCACCATTTAAATTCCAGGCAGATGAAATTACCTATCCATTACAAATATGTGACCTATTTACTGTAATAACATTTCATATATCCATCATGTAAGAAAGACTTCTATGAATGCATCAGATTGAAAAGCTATTTAAATGTCACTAGTATTTTAAGGAATAAAAAAAAAATCATGGCAAGTAAATAAGTCTGATGTTAGAACAACACTGTTCAGAAATACTTAATCATATAAAACAAGTCATGCAAGAAACCTTTTACTGTCTCACATCATGCTGTTTGAGCCTTAAGGAACAAGATTTCAAACACCTTATAAACCAATTCTTCAACAATATGCTATGAAGTATAAGACTCCAGTAACAGACTGTTTTCTGAATGATAAGTGGAAAAGCATTGGTTTTCAGCTTTCTAACCAAGAACAAACTGAAATGAGCATTTTCTCAATTTCCAGGGTTGCCAATGTGGTGTGTTTCATAAGCACTCATTCAATGAGTTTACAAGATGTTAAAAGGAATTAAACACCACGTCCAGCATATGTGTAGTGATGCTATTTTCCTTCCTAAAATTAACTGCAGAGGATTGCTCCCCACCACACTTCCACCAGTGGCAAACTACTTTGACCGTAAGCAGGATGCTTTTTAAGTCACATAAACAAACAAGACTGGCCATAAGGATAAACAAGGTAGTTAAATATAGTTTGTTTCATCTGTGAAGGAGATAGATAACATCAAAAAAAAGAACAGAACAAAAAACCCTCCAAAACTCTCCAACTTTAGAAGAACATACATAAAAAATTAATTTTTATTTTACTTTTCATCCATTAACCTACATTAATTTAAAGATTTAACTTCAAATTATATATTTAGTTTTAGCAAGTGGAAGGACAGGATTCAGTGAACACACAGCACTCCCTCCAAGCTCTGCCTGTGCATCCCTCTTCTACAATCAGACAACTCCAAAATGCAAAACCCCCAGCTCTTTAAATGCTTGGAGAGGAGAAGCCTCAACCCTTCACCAGAGGAACAGATGGGTTGACTGGAGGGACATAAAAGATAGGAGAATCATAAATTTGTGTTCTATTTAGAAAGGGCTACATTCAACAGCAACAACAAATTAAACTGATGAAATTATGGTGTTCAAGTGCTGCATAACATCAGTTCGCAATCCAAATTTTGGTTAGCAGAACTAGCAAAGAACAGATTTTAACAGTTTACACTGGAAGGATCAAAGCACTTCATTTAATGAATGGGAGAGCCTTTGCTTTTTCGGCTTTGCGTACTCAAATATTCCCCGTAATTTTCTCAGGATGAAGAACTCCAAATTGTATTGATGGCATTAGTGGGAAATAAAGATGTGCACGTTACACACACGGTTGTTTTTTTGGACTACAGTCTCAGGCCATACAATAACCATTCAATGCCTGAGATCTTGCCTTTTCTAGTTTTTACATCATGTTTTGTTTCATACTAGGATATATATAAAATTTAAGTTTTGTTTTGTTTGGTTTTTTTAATTAAATGCTGCTTCTACCATCTGAAAAAATGTAAAGGTTGTTCCCTTTTTTCCTCCAAGCAACCAAACACCCAACTGATCTGTATCTGTGTGCAAATTGCACCGATACACTAATGAAAAATACTATGCATAATTCAGTCAGAATGTATTTAAAATCCTAATATATATGTTATACCCTTAAATGGATGAAAAGTGACAGGTTTTGATCTACCCTTTATAAGCATAGTTTCTCATCATAAGCAGTAGCTGCACTTAAAGAATTGAAAATCACAAACCTAAACAGATTCTCCTAATTTCCAGCAAAGGGAGGTCGTTACCAACGGCTCAGAACGGGGGCACGAGGGGCGCGTTCGGGTGGGCTCCACTTCCCCCCCTCGTCTTGTAACCTGGAGCGGGAAGTTCATCTCTCTCTTATCTTTCTGGGCATTTTCCCACTGCAACCATTTGTAGACGTACTAACTCAGGCTGCTTTTGTAAAAACAAACAAATAGCCGTCGCACTTCAGATTACACGACAAGCCGACTGGAGGAGAGAGGAAGCAAAACCACCGGGGTTTAAGTCAGGCTTCGGTTGTGGTAAAAGGAGAAAGACGTGGTTCTCACAAGAGTATCAGTGCTCGGGATCTATTCAGAAAGAAACCAGGACTTTCAAGTAATTAAAATGGGAGACCTGAATAGAGTTCACTGTAAGTCTGCCATTTATTCCACCAAAGTGGTAACCCAAACAGGGAGAGCAATTGCATACTTTCACAATAGGGAGCCTACATAAATCCTCATGAATTTATATTAAAACTTGTCTTATATTCTATCAAGATGGAAGAACAAAAGAAAACAACCAACCTAAGATAATAAAATGCCAATGCTAATAGTGTCTATTGGGTTCTAAATACGCGGGTCTACGAGAGACCAAGCTAATTTTTAGGCAGTCCTGGGGGCAAGGATTACTGGCTTATAGGATGAAGGGTAGAGGAACAAAAAAACCCAATGTGTTAGCGCTAAAGTGAAATTAAACCCTGTGAAAAGTCTCACAGAGGCTCTAACTAATCCTTCTCTGGGTTATCACAGACAGAAGAGGAAAAATACCACAATGACTTCCAAGTATTATTTTCAGTTTTACATGTTAGAGAACTGCAAATAGTTCATTTAACCCACTGCTTTCCACTGGGTTGTCTTGGAAAGTGTGTCTGATTACCCTATAATGGCATATGTGCCATTTTCCAGGCCAGGAAAGTCTTTCCAGAAGCCAGATTCTCACAGGAATGAAGCTTCATTATGCCACAAAAGGGTGACAGTCACAGGAAGGTAGGGATTTAAAACCTACTACTATTAATTTCTGAAACATTACCGATTATTTAGGGAGCCTGGACAACAAACAGGTCCCTGCTCTGGAATGCTTACATCCTAATCAAGTATTTACAGTGCATTCACCTACATGAGTGGTTCCTTCCCCTGGCAGCACGTCATCCGTAGGGCTCTGACAGCAGAGGGTGATAAACAATGAAGAACGAGGGATGCAAGTGCAGGAAAACACTTCCACATCAGCGAACTGAAGTAAACAGAGGTAGGAGGGAAGAGTTTACTCATAATCTTATTCAACCTGGGTTGCTAGCCTTCTGAACAGCTCTGCAGGTTTTAAATGTCATTGGCGAGATGGTTTACCGTGCCGTGGCCTTTCCCTTCGTGAAAGCGCCCTTCAAGTCAACTTCCAGAACCATCAAAAAATCTCTTCATTTAAGAAACAAGAAATATCCCAGCATTTGCAGGATGCATCACCCTGAGTAATAACTCCTATCTCCATCTCTGGTGGGCCTGGCAGTAAGCTCAGATTCTGATGCATAAATGATCCCACAGACTTCAGAACACCCCTGTGACTGACACTACTAATAAAGAATTTTAATATAGTTGCACAAGCGCCTTGTTTTTTTAACAAATATTTACCCAGGCATGGCAATATAGTAATTCATAGCTTTCATGGCCCATTCTGCTATTGCTAAGAGTTATTTTACACACAGTAGAAAGACAGGGTCTGCTTATTTCACTTTTTACCTATTTCTATATTATATTAGAGTGTTTCTTTCCAGTTTCCAGGATTCATTACTCTCATGCCAATTTAAGCACAAAGATACTACTGAGCAAATAAAAGTTAACATCTAAATCAAATGTTCTCCCTTTCTTTTTGGAAAAGTAGCAAGTAAAGTATGTGGCCTGACCTTAAAAACAGCCTCTTGCCTCTTCACACCAAACAGATGACAGTTAAAGAAAGTGGGATTATTTTCAGTTCCCAAATATTCCTTTGACATAACTTGATTCCACTGCTGATGGAAAAGAAACCAGTTCATAAAGGTCTCCCTTCTAAAATGAACATTTTTTCTTTTTAATGGCAAAATGCATGCAAAAAGCATATGATTATGGTATTTATGTTTCCATTAAAACGTCCTCAGCAAGCTGGGGGAGTCTAGCCTACTATTTTCAAGCTATTTAGATTTACAGCAGCACAGTGCCTATTTTATTTCAATTATATTTCAGGACAATGCACTCTTGGTGGGAAATGATTACAGAGTGACAGCCAGTAAACGTCCATTAGGAGTTGTCTTTCTACATACCGCTCAACTATGGATGTCAGGTGATCTCTATAAAACCCCATTGTATAGCATCATTGTCATCTACATGAAAAACACTATTGATCAGTAGTGCAGCTTTTCTTCTGTATGATGCAAAACATACTAGAGATATTTTTCAGCAAAGTTAAAAGCTTTATCCACAAGAACACAGTTCTCAAGACACTTCTTTCCTGAAGTGTGAAATAAACATAGATTATACATTCCACCTCGATTTCGCTCCGTCAATGCCTAACATAAAAAGTGAAAAACTTCTTAGCAGCCTGTGTAAGCTATCAAAACATAGGATGGAGCTAATGTCGCAAGGGCAGCTGATGTATATGCAGCTATACCGATCACCAATCACCCCCAGCATGTGTCATTTATTTATTTATTTATTTATTGCTAGAGCTTAATTTCTTCTGAGCAATAAACTTCTCCTCTGTTAAGAAAGAGAATTTGCTTCAATTCTCTAGGATCAAGAGCAGAAAACAATTTTTTGTCGTGCTGCTGGAGAGACTTGCTATGACTAGTGTAACTGGAATTTAAAATGTGTTTCAAGATTCACAGGAGCTATTTGTATGCATGGACTACGTAAGAAGCCCAAAATAAAGAACCTCCCATACTCCAACTACGTATTTAACAGATAATAATTATCACTGAAAAACCAGACCAGACAAACATCACACCCCCCCAAACCCCACGAATATCCATCAACATTAAAGAAAAACACTTAACTGACCCAACATAAATCTGCATTAAAGCAATTCCAAAACAGCTTCAAGTCCCATAAAAATATTTTTGAGTAAAATTTACTTTTTATAGGGTTTTTTAATAGCTGTTGTTGGTAAGATGGATAAAGCAATGCCACTTACAGACATACAGATGTGCGAGTGTCCAGTGAGTAAGTTAACATGTCTCATTTGCTGTATTTTGGCATTATACAATCCACTTTCTAATTTAGAGAAATGGACAGACAAACTATTTAAGGAATAGCCATGTTCTTCCTACTGTTTTATACTATCTGTCTACAGTTTTAGTGCTTGGGATACATGCAAATATAAAATACATCCAAGAAGGAGAATGAAGAAACAGGCTTGTTTTTAACACTGGTGTCAAGTTAGGTTATAAAATAACTTGGGGGACCTCTGCCTGACAACTTGAGGGTACCATCATTTGGTGGAGCACTACAGTAGTTGTCCTCGTAATATCCTTAAACTTGCAGAAAATAAAATGAAATTGTCCATTATTCTGATGAGCAGTTTACATATTTGTCCTCCACTTTGTTATCATTCATATGCCATGACACAGTTAAACTTACATCAGTTGGTGGCATGTGTTGATGAAAATAAGAGAGAAGTTGAAGGAATATTAAAGAAAAACAAACCCTGACAAGGCCTCACACACAGGCACAGTAATTCTCTTGCAAGTTAAGGAAAAATTTGTCATAAGTGTTCAGCAATGGTATGCAAACTATTATGGGACATTTTGTTATAAGCTCCTTTGTAAGAGACTTTTAAATAACCTTTTGGACATACTTAAATGTCAAATTTTGTTTGGCACTAACCACCAAAGTGTAATAGAAATAACATTTCCCATATAAACAATGCTGCTTTTAATATGAATGTGCTAAAGATTTGAGACAGCCTGGCCATTACCAGCTCCTGGCAGTTCAGAACAAGGGTAACGTGCGGTGAGTGATTTTCCTTCTCATCCACAAAGGCTGGAAGCGACTGCTTCCATTTAGGTAACCTCTGAAATGCCCACAGGAAAGGAAAGGATGGCAGGGCAAAGGGGTAAAACACACCGCAAGGAACGCTCACCACAGGTGAAGGCTAACGTAAACAATATTTTAAGGATGCAGAACTGTAAACAACTATTTGTCCCCAAATTTATTGTAGCATTATCAGGATAAACCAGACTGCAGAGAAGAGAGCTCCCTGGAGAAGAGCCTTGTGAAGAGGCACCTGGATGCTTGGTGTGGGGAGGGGCACCACAGGACAGGCCAAGTGACGGCGGAAGGTCTCACTGCTGGAAAGGGACAGTGAGAAACTAGTTGTGATGCACATGGATTGAGGAGCCAGATGGGGAGACAAGTCAAATAACAAGCGCCTGAGGCCCACATGGCCACAGCTATTTATTAAAATGATGCTCACATGATACTTTCTTAATAAATCTTAGATAAAGTCTGTAAAACACAGAGCAGCCTTGGGAAGATGACTCAGCTGCGATCCAGGCTCTCGCTGAACATTAACACAGGGTCAAGCTCTTGGACATGCATCACACACCTCAAGGAAGACCAAAAGCTGCTCCCTCACAGCTGTTGTATCTCCTCCGTGCCCAAAGCAGGGGACACACTCTCTCAGCAGTGGGTCCGAGGTATGGATCTGACTTCTGGGAGTTAAATTAGAGCCTGAGATTGAGCAAGTTGCTGCAACGTTCCCCAAAAGGTCTCCCAGAGACGGGTGGGATTCACCTGTTCCACAGCTTGGCTGTTAATAAAGGTGTGAGGAGAGAGGAAAGAAAAACCCATACACTAGACACCCCCATGCTTCCGACTCCCAAACAGGTACTTCAGAGCTCATTTATAGCAAATAATAATCTTTTCCCATCTGAACTGCCTATTTCTTTCCAGGTGTTTCTTACCAGACGTGTCCTCCCTTTGTCACAGGACTAGGGGTGGCTCTTCTTGCCCCAGTTCTAGTCCCCGACTTGCGTTTTCTCCCTCTGCTCAAGCCTGTTGTCTGCGCCGGGTCTTTCCTTTTGTCACGGCGTGATCCAGCCGTGAGAGACGGGGCCCGGGGCAGCCTGAATGCGCAGAACTACCACACTGCTCCTCAGTCCTACCCCTGTGATTAACATCAGAATCCCCTGGTACTCCGTTATCTTCAGTTCTGCTCGCTCTCTCCCGGCTCTTTTATCAGCAATCACACAGAGTTAGCTAGGTCATGCAGGTCTTATATTTCACCGTGCCAGGTTTGCATCAAAGAACTATTTTTTTTGTTGATGTGACATTGATGCCATTCAACTCAGGCATGAAACACTGCCTTTGGTCTAACAAAAACAGCCGTGAGAGTCACCATGTGGCAGCCATATCCAACCATCTTGATTTCCAAAGGCTCAAAAGTGCTGAAATGTCAGGCACCTGGGCGTACCGGTGCCAGTCAATATAAGGCTACAGAATATAAAATTTCAAGGGCACAGATGAAACTGTTGTCTTCTAAAATTACTTTGCTTCCTTCACTGAAATAATGTACACATCCACAATATATAAATTATTTTTATTTAATATGAAAAGGAGAACTTTTACACAGTGCAATACTGCAGAATAGTGCAACCGAGAAAATAAAAAGGCAGTTGCGCTACTAAATTTTAGTAAAAATGTATGCATTCGACAATGCATCTGAAATCACCTTATTTGTTATGCTAGAGGACATATTTTTACCAGTATTATGGAAAGGATCTTTTCAAAATAGATCTAGCAGAGGGTTAAATACACCAATCTCAGTCCTCACTTAAAAGAGTTTTAGACAATTAGCTGAACTCTGCACGACAGCTACTTTCCTTAAGAGCAAATGCAAATGAGACTGTTACCACCTAGAACAGAATATACCAGACGAACAGCAGTCCTCACTGCAGAGCTATACAGATCTCAAATACTGTAACCAAAGACACTGCTTTGCTGATTTAACTGAAAGTCCAGTATTTTTCTTCTGGAAAGAATGGGGTAGAAAACAAAATAACAAATGGGTTTACTATGACCTAAATTAATAACCTTTGAATGAGTTAACAATACCTCCTGCACTAGGAATTTTGTGTAGTTTTTGTAAAGCTGAGAAAATGCAGAGCTACAAGATCATAGATGTAAGCCAAGAAAACAGATGTATTTTCATTGTTAAAGTACAAAAAAGCTGTGAATTTTGCCTTTGGTTATTTCTACTTTATGTTAGTTTTACGTGCCTGTTTTAGTTTCAGGTTTTCAAATGAACTCAAAACTCCACCACCAGGAACTGGAATGTTGCCCAATTTCAGCATAAAACCAAGCATGACACAGTTCAGATAACATAACCACAGGAAGAGTATAAATCATAAGCTACAGCCCAAGAAGAGAGAGTAACTCATGAGTCAAGCTTGGAGTTTACTCTCTTGGTCTATATTTAATCAAAAAGCTCAGCCTGTTAGACTAAAGTTCATGACTACAGTAGGACTAGAATCCAGGTAAGTTTTAATCCACTTTTGCTTTCACAAGAACTTTCCAGAGGTTTTGCAACAGCTGTGAATAACTTGGAAGTGTTGTATTCCACAACCACCCCAATTGGCATCTGATAAATAAACCAGATGACGTTATAAGTTTGAATTTAATTTGAATGATACCAAACTGTGACTCCAAAATTCCAAACCATCTGAGGAATGAGAAGAAAAGCAGTTGCTCTGCGTAAAATAACTTTCATATCCCATTCTGTTACAGTTTGATTTGTGTGAGCTCAATACGCTTCTACATAAAGGCTTTTAAAAAGCCATTAATAAAAATGCAGTTCTGACTATCCAATTGATGTACAGTCAATCTCCCATGACAAAAGCATTAGAAGGGCAGATTTTGAAAGACTGTATTGATTGATGTCTGGTGCCTACCTGTCTACAGGTGAAGACTTTGAATTCCGTGGTTTCTTCACCTGGGCATACAAGGCTTCCACCGTCTGCCCTTCCCTTGGGCTCTGTGGTCGGGTGTTCAGCGTTATCGTGCCGCTATTTGACGAGTCATAGGAAGCGATCCCCGTGTACATTGGGTCCGCATCGCAGCCAAACGTCCGGTTAAAATCCTGTATCTCTGCATAGTCGCGTTCACGAGCTTGTCTCTCTCGAAATTCTCGAGTTTTTGCTTGAATTCTGAAAAATTGAAAGAAGGCTGAAACTAATTTCTTCCCTCAAAACATTTGAAAGCAGCAGTTAGCAGACACTTTAGGCAGCCCATCTTAACGAAAACCACTGAAGTGTTTCCCCAGTTTCGGTTTGTCATGGAGTCTCAGGTTTACCTTGGATATTGAAGTCTAGATAGAAGCAGTGCTGCAACCAACACTGGCCTTTAAGGAAGAAGTCTGATTATCTACTATCTTTTATTTCATTATTAAGTTAAATAATGATTAGCCACAGCTGTTGGTAAACAGAATTTAGCTGTTGTTCCATGCATCTTAGGATGCCTGTGCTATTACCTGACCTCTCACTGTTCATACTATATTGTACTCCATCAAATCCTAACAGATTTCATGGTTCTAATGCCTGTATTTGCAGTGGAATTTTAATGTATTTTCTTGGCCCAATACTAAAAAAATCATATTTCTTTCAGAATTTAAAAACTTCATAAGTATAGAACACACACATAAATATTTATGTATGCATGCATGCAGTAAACAGCAGAAGTAGATTCTTGTATGAATCGTTTAAAATGTGCATGTTTTGTTTAAAATGTAAACAAACTGAATCTGGCATCTCAAAAGCAGGCAGTTTCTTCGCAGACAGTAACCACATATGCCTTATGTTAAAGTTACAAATGAAAGGTGATTCTGTAGGGGGGGTGTATCTAGGTGCACTTGTTTAGCTGCATGATAAAAAGTGATAAAAACAGATGACATTTAGGAATCTGACAAACACAAATTGAGCAGAGGTCATATTTTCAAAAGCACACAAAGCTATTACTAAAATTTGATCTGGGCTTCAAAGTTTCTTTGGCATTTTAGAAAATTTGATGTATCGCACACACGTGCACAGCGAACTGAAAAAACCACCCCCCCAACACTGTCTCCCCAGACCAATTTAATGCTCTGTCATCATTGCAAAATGAAGCACTCAGCTGTCTCCTCCTTTCCATTAGTAAAATGTGCTCCTTTTTCATCTAACACAGCCACGGCTACACAGGGTGACAGCATCCATCCATCCAGACTGCAGCTCCATGCACCTCTGTTACGTGCCGTTTCCAAAGACAGCTTGTTCACCGAAGTAGCCTACTCGGAGACTCTGCCTCTTTTGAAAGTAAGCCACGTCTCTTTTGAAAATAGAAAAGCCTTAAAGTTACGTAACTTGGACATTTTTGGAAATTTTAAACTTAGCCCCATTGAAGACTGGTCTTCGCAAAACGAAAAGAGGATACGCAAAGGGTGGGATTCGGGCTGCAGATAAAGACATCAGTTACGCAGCTGCTGCGCTAGTTGGTGTGTCCTAGCATGAAAGGAGCTGCTCTATAGACAATTTTGATGCTGTTGTTTAAGTCCTTCTTGGGAGCTTGGATACCCGGCCCTGATTCAGCTGCTCAAACAAAAGCAGCTGTGGCCACCTCACATCCCCAGGTAACCCTGCTGGACCTCCGTCTGCTGGGCAAGGAGGGCTCCTGTAGGTCCTTGTCACATCTGCCAGCCCCGTGCTGACATCTCAGAGACTGTGACAACTCAGATGGCACAAGGCGTCTGTGTTCAAACGTGTGAATCTAGCCCTGAGCTGGTATGTGAACATCTAAATTTAAGTGTCTTTATCAGATTGAGTCACAAGCAAATTGTTCTTTCCACGCTAACAAAGATCGCCATAACAAAAGAAGGGAATAGGAGGATGGCACAGAGAGGCAGACCTATTTTCCCCCCAAATCCTACAAGTATTGACCAAGGATACTGATTTGGGATACAGCTGACTGGCTGACTCCCTTCAACAGCCAGTGGCATCTACATTGATGGTCCAGTGATTCATTTACAAGCCCCAAGTTATACCTCAGCATAATTTCTCTTTTTCTGTCTACTACCACTGACCTGTGCACCAGAACTCCCAGTCATATTCAGTCACAGTGGAAAGGAAAACACTCATAAAAAAACAAAAGAAAAAAGGCAAATAGAAGAAATCTGAGAAAGTTGAAGTTAAACAAACATAAATTTTTAATTTAATTTTGCAGTCTTGCAAACACAAAACTATTTTCTTTACTGGTTGCTTTTTATTTTAATAGGGAAAAAAGGAAATGAAAACTGTAACACTATTCAGCTGACAGCATGTTGTTCTGCAATTTCGGCAACATCAAACTGGAACTGGTTTTTGCTTTTGTTTAATTTACAGTGAAGAAGGACTCAGGTATAAATCCCAAACCCATTTCAAATTTAATCTGTGTTTCTTCATGCCTATTTTTAAAATAAAAATAGATGGTTTACATTGTCCTAGATTCCAAAGTTGTAATTCAGAAATGTTACAAGCTTACACATGAAGGTTCTCACAAGGCAAAACAGGCCTGAAAATGACCTGCGGCTGTTGATTCCTCTCTGCAGGTTTCAGTTCCAATTTGTAGTCCTGTATTAATTATCCCGTGGAGGAATGCATTTGTCTATTGATATTAGTCCTCAGAATGGGAGAAGCAAAGGAAATCAGAAATTTCCTAGACATTGGTAATTTTAATTTCAATGAATGATGTATCTTCACGTACTGGAACGTTGGATGACACCAATTTGAGCAAAAAGAATCTATGTATTTTAGATAACCAAATTTCAGTGTATGAAATCTGACAGTATAGCAATAATGTGGCATAGAGTAATTCAGTTAGAAGAAAACTTTGCTATCTGAAGTGCTTATAAAACAGAACTACCTGGTGGTAACCGGTGATACTGGCCTCAGTGTTACACTGACTGCTGTGAGAGACACCGGTGAACTTATCTAACTTTTGACGCTGAATATCAAACCACTTTCCACAGGTGCAGACATGAGTGTCCCCCATTTCATGTTAACCCAACTTCTCTCATGTATCTGCTCATCAGTTATTTAATACATTTGGACGAAGCACCATTTGCAGCAAGAACATTAAGATTTTCCCAGGCATGGTTCAATTAGGGCTACTTATTCCTGTTCAAGTGGGAGAGAACTAATTGTTGAAGTGTGATGCAAGTAATTATGTTCATATACATCAGGAAAATTTTTAGAATATTTTCTACAATTGCTAATACAATGTGTTAATACACATATGTAGTATTAAAAATCAGAGTCTAAACGTATTACAAATCTTGCTGTTAATTATAACCAAAGTACCCAGTAACCATCTGCAGCAAGTAACATTTAATAAAGGATAACCCTAAAATTAAACTTAGAAGATGTTTGATTCTACTGACACCCAAAATGTTCTGATTTTTTTCTCTTAATTAGTTTTCTGTACTTTAAGTTTAAACTACTGTGCAGGTCCTATCACTTTCACATGACAAAAGTATAGGTATTACGATTACTTAAGATATTTTTGAATATTGGTTAAAATACAACTTTGTTCTTCCATTCTCCAGGACATACTGCATTTAAACATTATGTCTCCAAACTTAAAGGAACCAAAGGACCAGGGAAAAATATGTAGACACATTCTTGAAAAGAATAACAGCTATCAGCTGTTACCAGCACCATCCCTTTTGCAAGGATAATATTTTTAAACTCTGAATCTATTTTTGTAGAAGAACCTGAACTTAATGCGATCTTATTTTTTATGTTGACCCCCCTCCTTGTACATCTGTGTGTATATGCACAATATGGCCTAAATCATTTGTTAGCATATACCACATTAAGTATACATATGGGAAATGCCAGCGCAGACTATTGTGGGAAAGATTAAAATGATTATGTAAACACACTGTGCAGCACAGACGAGAACCTGGAATTTGCTCTTGTACTTCAGCCCTAATCAGCAATGCTCCTGCTACTGGAATCCAGCACTTGGAGAAGTGTTTGACCACAGTGCTTTCGTTTCGCAACGTGGATATGTGTATTAAGCTGTCTTCACTGAATTGTGTTCCTTCATGACATGACACAATAAAAATGCGTATGTCTGCAATTTCAGATCAGCTAATTTTGAGGATTTATGGCCTTCCTGTGGATTTTGTGTGGGTTTAACAATAATAATAATGCTTAGCATTCACATAACTCTTTTCATCTTCAAAGAATTTTGCAAGAACTGCTAATCAATTTTGCAGTGTTTAAATGAAACTGAACTTTTAAAAATACAAAAGCTATCTCAAGAAGTTTCTAAATCCTTCTTGCTGAAGTGTTAATACTGAAAATGTCAACAACGTACTGTCGTGCTTTTGAGACTCAAATTATAATGTTCAGTAAAGTATAAACTATCCTCATGCATTTGTGTGCCATTCAATTCAAAAGCTAATGATAACTGCTTCAAATGACAATATTGTTAGCGCAGAACTTCCTATAATTGTTAGAAGAGCTTTTCATTGCAAGCTAATCCAGTAATGATAGACATACCCATTGTATAGCAATTCCTACACACATGCAATGGTGGTCACAAAAGTAAGGGAAAAGCGTATGCGCTGCTGTCCCCGGCAAACAGCAACCACCTCGTTCCCTTCTTCAAAACTCTGAGTGAGATTCACCTTTCAGATGAAGGCAACTGCTGTTTTAGACAGCTAAATTTAGGTGTCAGCATATGTTTTGGACTCGCAGAAGAGCTGGTCAAGATTCAGTCACATCAGGCAGCTGCCCACATGGTCTAGAGAGCAGTTCAGTTGAACATCTGTAACGTGGACATTTTAAGGTGAAGCCAAACCCTTCTCCGGGCTCTACCAGCTGTGCCAAGTACCCCTCCCTTGACCACAAAGGACATTTAGCCACGTAGCTCACATGTGGATACTAAATAATCATATTAGTCTGAGAGCCCAACCCCCTGCCAAATGTTTACAGCAGAATTAAACTTTAACTTTTTCCTGCAACAGAAAATTCAAATCTGTGGTGCTGGCAGCTGTTGTGAGTAAAAGTCAATAAGCAAAATTGGCAAAAGAAGAGAAATCGACCCTAATTTCATGTAGTGTTAGGAGAGAAATTATAAATATATTCCCAATCCCTTGGGAACTTCAGTCTCCTTTGTGGGATTTTTTCATATTAGTGATTTAGATCCTTGAAAAAAATCACCTACTTATCTTAATTGATGAACACAGCACGGGAAGGATATTCATGGCTAGTACATTACATTTGCCATCGCAATGGCAGCAATGTCCTCCCCTAAGAGCAGAAACAAAGTTGGCTGCTGCTTCTGGTGTGCAATTGCTTGGTCAATTCAATTAATCCTCCTGCTGCTGCCAGGATTCAGCTATTGCCCAAGTGATAATCCACAACCTCATCTTTTCCACCGAGGCTCACTCATTTACAAAATCAGTATTGAACGCTTGCAGTTCCACATATGGGAGATGGCTGACAATGTTTATTAAGGCTAGAAACAGCATTGTATAAGGACAGAAGCTAAATGACAAGCCATTCACCACTGCCAGTTCTCAGTTCTTCTGCCATCAGACTGGCATGCGTCGGGATGATGGATTGAAAACAGAGAAAAACGACAACGCATTTATAAAGCCAGTCAGCTTGTTTAAGTTAGTGAGACGGGGTGAATCCACATATGGGAGATGGCTGACAATGTTTATTAAGGCTAGAAACAGCATTGTATAAGGACAGAAGCTAAATGACTGCCAGTTCTCAGTTCTTCTGCCATCAGACTGGCATGCGTCGGGATGATGGATTGAAAACAGAGAAAAACGACAACGCATTTATAAAGCCAGTCAGCTTGTTTAAGTTAGTGAGACGGGGTGAACACATTCAGTCCAATTTTTGCCAGATATCATCTCTAATAAAGAGGTCAGGCTACTGTGTTGGCCAGTAGCCACGTCTTGTCAAATTTGTCCCCTCCTCCTTTGCTAGTGAAAAATACCTTGCAGGCACAGTGTGCCAGCAACTAAGCCAGGTCTTGCTGTTCCTCCTCCCCCCTTCTCTCCAACTGCCTTCAGGGCTTTAATGGCCCTTTTTCTAATTTTTGGCAATCAAGTCAATATGGGAGTTTGTCCTCTCCTGTATCTTTCTTTGACCTTTGTCTGGATCCAAGCAGAATTTTTCTGACAACTGCTCTTCTAATGAGGGTACCTTGATTATAGGCATTATTGTGATTTCCCTCTGAACCGGCATACGACACTTAGCTTTTCTTATCATGATTAGAGCTAGACAGTTATCACAGTTATAACCACCTCTCAGCAAAGCCATCTGCTTTCCTGGGAAAGTCATTCTAAAGAACCACTGTGGGCAGTGGATAATTGTGGGCAGCGACAGCAGTAGCTTATAAACAAGGAATACACTTCCTCGTCCTCATTTGCCCCCCCCCATTTAATTAAAAACCTTGGCATATTTATGAAAAAAGTCAGAAAATTCTGCTATGTAAATGTGTTTTTTAAATTGAAAGGCTGGAGACCAACTTTTTTAAAGTCATTAGAAGAAAAAAATATTAACAGTTCTGTCCCATCTCCTGTGCACATACATGTGTGGCCAGCTGGCTGAAATATGACTGTCCTCTGATGTCAGACACATGAAGAAACACATACAAAACATAGTCAGTTTGCTATGGATAAGCGCAAGCATACGGAGACAAAATCGGAAAGGCCAAGGCACAATGTGAAATAAAAGTAGCAGGGAGCTTTAAAGATAACAATAAATCATTGTGTAATTGCATTAACAGTAAAAGGAAGAGCAAAGAAAAGGTCGCTCCCCTGCTCAGTAGTGAGGGAACGATATTGACAGATGATGCTGAGGAGACCTAAGGCTTAATGGGTTTTTTTCTTTGCATCTGTCTTCACTAAAATGGTTGATTGCAAGCAGGTGGCCAGCACAATTGATACTGCCACCAATAGCAAATACATCTCCAATCTAAGAGCAAAAGAAGTAGCTAGAAACTGGTTAAGTTGAACTTATCTGACATATCCAACTCTCTGAGGCAGTCTCAGACCTTTTTCAGTAACCAGGAGAACCTGTTGAGGACAGTTGTCTTGAAAGACTAGAAAAGTCAAACATTCCTTGGAGGAGGAGGAGAAGGAGGAGGAGAATTATAGATTCATCAGCTTAACTTCAAACCCCTGGTAAGTACTGGTAAGCAGAGAAGATAATGGGGCAACCAGTAGCCACCATAGATTTATCAAGAACAGATGTGGCCAAGTCAGTCGGATTTCCTTCTACAACACAGCAACCAGCCTTGTGAACAGAGGATGAACAGTACGTCCCAGGCTAAGAAAAACAGCTACGGGATGGATGCAATTGGTTGAACCAGGCAGTTCCCATAGAGTATCCAGAGAGTAGCTCTCAACACTGATGGATGGATCAAGACATTTTCTACATAGATCTCTCTCTGAATTTACTCAGATTTTTCATTATTAATTAGGATGCTATTGAATCTGCACAAAACCCAAATGAAGGAACTTTGGAGGAAAGGATTAACATTTCAAATGTTCGTGAAAAATAGAGTAGACTTCAAAAACAGAATTAACTTCAATAACAGCAACTGGAAGGTAATTTACATAGTTGGAATAATTAAGCATGCCAATTAAAAGTAAGGGGAAAATCTGTGAGTTGTTTTTTCAGGAAAGGATCTGGAAGTTCTACTGGATGACAGATACTCACGAGTCAGCAATGTCAAGCTGTTGGGGAAAACAGAAAGACAGCATGGGGACATAACAGCAGTCTCCAGATACATAAGGAGGAAAAGAATAATGCATCTCTAATGCAAGTACTAGATATTTAAACTGCAGCAAGAATAATTGAGACTACATACTGTGGGCAGGGGAACTTTCTAATGAAAAGGTAGTGGAAAAGATTGCCATGGGAAGCTGTAGAGTCTATGTCATTATAAACTGAAAAAACCCCAGGATGAAACAAATGTCTTGCAGGAATGGCATACGCAGGAGATCGTGCCTTGTGAAAGGGACATGATCTCTCTTCCAGATCTATAATTCTGCACCTACATAGAAATTTTACCCACATGTATTTCCTACATATTGGTTCTACAACAACAGAGAAACGTAACAGTGACTACATATAAAAAGAAAAAAAAAGGGGCAAAAAAAAAGCTGTCCATCACCTCAAAATTAAAGAAATGCAACTACACAGACAGTCTTAATTTTCCTTCTCCTTCAACAATCAGTCTATCTGGCAATTAGACTGTGATAGTACTTACTGTCTCTGAAGTTCCCCCCGTCTCGAATCCCACATGCAGAAGAGATACATGAGAATGTCAAAAACCTTTAATGAGCTACAACCCAGGAGGACTGTAGTTGAAAAAAAAAAAAAGGGGGCATAAAGGTGATAAGGCGATTACTGTAAGTGCCCTAATACATTAAGAAGAGAACAACATACTCATTTTTATATGGACTTTAAGAAGAAGGTTATTAAAGAAAGAAGCAAAATACGAATGAAGATGTAAAGAAATGAAAAAATGCAGGAAAGTAAATATCACACATATAAGCAGGTCAAGTGCAAACATCAATTTGAAACCAAGTGACATTGATGAAACTAAAGGAGATATTAGAATAATTTCCTCCAACCTGATGGAATCTCTCACATATTTCACCCCTACCTTTCCTTATCCCCTGATCTTCTCAGTTCAGCCTTTGTCTTTCCAAAGTGAAGATACATGCCCAAAGCAGAGTCTCTCAAACCTGCTTTCTTCAATCTTGGAGTAAACCAGTGAAAATCCTTGCTTATTTTGATTAAAAAAATCTGTAAATTACCACCTTACTTACATTTCAATGGGGCTTTTAGACAGCTTTGCAGTTAATGGTCTGCAGCATTTTGGGGGTGGAGGGTCTATCTGCTTTTGTTTTTTAAGGATATATTTCAACCAAAGCAGACTGTATCAGGTACATACGCAGTATAGGTCTACCCGTCTTCAAAACAAACACTACCATGACTGAAATTTTGTAACTTTATTTTCATGTCTGATCCAAGGGTCAGCGACCACAGCAGTAGAAGATGACCCAGATAGGCAACTGGGACAGTTATCCTGCTGGAACCATGTTGCATCAGAGAACATCATTGCTGTCTGTAAGCAAAATGGAATTTTGTTATTCTTTTGCATTACAGAACTGGCCAGAAGAGCCGGTGTTTACACCTATGACAACAGATTCCTGATCATTAGGTTAATTTAGCTCTAGTCCACTAATTAGCTATTTTGCTGGACTGAAGTAGAAAGGAAGAAGATCATGAGATTCAGCTGTTGCTGAAACATGACTTGGGAGAGCTCCTTCTCCCATCCCTCCTCACTTTAAGAGCACCAGTTTCCTCTCTCATGCAGGCTTTCTTGGACCATTTCTTCCCCTCAATGTTTTTTTCCCAACTGGAGAATAATGCCAGAAAGCACCGGTGGGTAACATCTGAATTCTGCACTTAAGATGTGTAAGGAGCAGCTGTTCCCGTATGTGCGAGAAACAAGTGACACAGGCGTACTGTATATCAAATGGTGCCTTGTATCATACCATATATCAAATCAGTCATTCCCAGGTACTGCAGGCAGTAACTGGAGGTCCAGCTACAATACTGTCATCAGTTGGCTGAGCTGAGCCTATCCAGCATGTACACTCCTCCAGCCAAAGTCCAGTAACAAAAGTGGGTATGAAATTCTGCCGCTAGCTCTATTTCAGGTCCATTATACTGTGTTTCTAGAGTCCTGTGTATAAAGTAGCCTAATCCTGAAGTTGAAAAATGAAACAGTCTGAAGTGATAAAAAAATACAATGAAAAAACGCACAACAAAGCAACGGATTATGTGAATCTCATATACTAAAGTCAAAAGAAAAAGGAAAAGAAAAAAAGAAATCATCAATAGGGAATATAGCTTATAACTCAGTCTCTTTGCTCAGGACCCACAATTTAGCACCCACAACACCTCTCAGGATTCACTTCTAAAACCTTACTGTATCAGAGTACTCTGAAAGCACAAACCTACAGCATGGCCAGAAAGAGAGCCAGGTTTTTATAATCCATTACAAGGTTTGTTCTAATAACTGATTACAAAATAGAAGTTCCAGCTGTGGTATGGAGGGGGACCTATCTGCCTGTCATGAATGCATCATTAGCTGTCTTTCTGGTTATTCATATAGTTTCTCCTGTATCTAAGAATTAGAAAAGAGAGAGTTTTCAGTGCTTTATCCTACTGCTAGACCCCTGTAGTGCAGTCTGGAAAATCTGATGCCTTTTCAGTTCTGTTCAACCCAGCAACAATTAAGTTAGTAATTACAGTACAGCTTTTTTAATTCTCAAGTATTGGCTACAGCAACTCTACGCATAACATCGTAGTTTACAGGACATCAGAGGACATGCTGCTGCCTTATGCTAAAGTTCTTGGCATTCAAAAGTGAAACACAACATATTAGTGCTCTTACTTAGAACTGAAATTTCTAACAGACTGCTGAACTCACATGATCTGCATGACATCTTAACCAAATCTGTAATTCAGAATATCATAAAGACCATGCAAATGATATTTTTAAATATACGGCAAGGGACTTGGCCAGACCTTGCCAAGTACAATGTCTTGAATCACTGTAGATGAAAAATAGAGAAAATATACTTTTAGCATGATATATTAAAATCTCAATATTTGCAATATATAGCTAGAGAATGTGAGGACCTTTGTTTAAAAAACTACCTCAGCAACTATTATTCCACAAAAGCTTCAACTTACATATCTCCCAAAGTCAGTACTTTTATGAAGTGGAACTGGTCTGAAATGTTTCTCCAAAGCTCAATATTCTCATGCTTCATTTCTGTGTTCTCCTACAGAAATTACTGCCATTTGTTTTCACATCCTGCACCCTCATCCATTATGTAAAAAACCACTGCCAAAAACAACGCTACAAATCTCAGTGAAACTGGAATATCCCTTGACAAGCAGATCCCATCTCAAAATAAGTGAGAATGAGAAACACATTGCTCTGATTTTCTGATTCACAGAGGAATTTTTTCTTTCTTCTCTTATGGGCTGGGAAGGGGATGGCAGTTTTATCAGAAAAGATTTTACACAAGTCACTTTAGAAAATATTTATATTCTGAATGTTTACAGTAGTAACTGATTTAGAGGTAATAGTTCTTGTGAAAGCTGTTAAAGTGGCATCAAAATATGGTAGCAGCAAAACTAAAGTTGAACTTTTGTGTTTTCTTAAAGGCAAAGATAACACTTAGGTTATGTAAGAAACAAAAATCCGCTCCTTATCACAGTATGTTGCCTTTTTTCCTAAAAGAAAGATGAAACTGCTTGATGAAAATATTTTGCTTAAGGGAAAAAAAGTTGGGGTTTTCCAATAAAAATATTATGGTCTCTCTGGGAAATCTGGAAAGACACCAAGAGTGTCCTGCTGTTCAGCCCCCTACTCCATCTGATACTTTAACAGTTCCAGATGGCCTTTACTACAGGATGACCTCCCCTCTATTCTTTTATTATGACCTTTGGGTCACAAATTATCTATAGGATGCTGCTGTCATTCTGTAAGACACTGTTGTACTCTTTCATCTAAAGAATAAAGATGCTTAACATTAAAACTCATCTTTGTTAGGCTGACCTTCCAGTGATGATCAAAACAGACAGTTATTCCAATCAATGTCACTGCTGGAGAAAATACGTTTCATTTTTTGCAACACTGACATTAAGAAACTAAGGCATGGTTTTAAATCAGATGACTTTTGCAATTCCACTTGGCTAGAGAGCATAGCATGTTATACTCATTTAAAATATCAAAAACGTTGCTGTAACGGTTTTGATAAGTTACATTGATTAGAAGGATGTGGTGGGTTTGTTTTTTGGTAAGTAAGTTATTGATGTGGTTTTCATGTAAACTTCATTGATAGGCGGTAATAAAACTTTATGTAGCTTTTATTAATTATTTGTCTTTCTCTGTCTTCATAAATGGAACACACTGAACATGCATAGGAAAATATAATAAATAGTCCCGATGTACTAAATAAAGTAATAAGGTTAATTTCTTTCCTGCTGTCAGTAAATTCATGTTAGCAGTCTCTCGTCAGCTTGACATCAATTAATGATTTTAATTCCAGACTCTTGTCACAGTACTCACCACCCTTTCGTCTAATTAAAATGGATGATGCATGATGAAGGGAAAACACAAGACTTCTGTTCTTGTTGTAACATTTCTATTCATTAGTATACTTTTACAACAAAGAGCTTGTGGCTTTAATGGTACTAGAGAAAGATGAAGAGAAGTTTATTATATGTTGGAGATAAAGACCCTTACACCCTTAGGAAACATATAATACAGGAAGCATTTTATGGAATGACCGAATCCTTCAGGAAAAAAAAAAAAAAATCAATGTTATTTTTAACTACTAATGAACAGACAGAATGTTTCACTCTAAATTTAGGAAAAATCATTACGTGAACAACACCCGCTGAAATCGTAGCCTTGTTTACTTTCACACAAAAAATGCTGTCAGCCTATTGATTGATCTCCAAAAGCAAGAGCAAACCTGCCAAGGGAGAGACAAATGCCTGACCCACCTCCCCCCGAGCGCCCCTCGGCAAGGCCGCGACCCTCTCCCGCTCCCTCCGCCATTCCCTGGC
>NW_010546751.1:0-27678 GCF_000687285.1 Phaethon lepturus
GAACTCTTTGAGAAGGATGATGTTGATAAATGATGTCTATCCCACCGTTGTAATTCCTCTCCTCCTCATTTTTTCTCCAGTTCCCTGTACAATTGAAAACCCTTCTTCCTTTCCTCTTCTGAACTGGGGTTGCCTGATTTTTTTCAGCTAATAATGAAAATAACAAATGCGTAGTGGAGACTTGAAGAGAGCTGTGCTTGAGAGCACTGATACGTTGCGAAGATGAGAGGGTGAGAGGAGAGACCTTTGGCTGTGATGAGACCCAGATGTCCCATTCTGGATGTGTCCAGCAAAGTTACTATGTCAAGTCTTTGTTTAAATTGGGTCCCACTACACAAGTGTATTTATTAGCATAACAACGTTGCAATGGCCAAGGAAAGGAAAAAATGACTTGCCTAATGGAAATGAATTGTGCAGCATAACCTGGTGGTACATGGGACTCTGTCATGGTATTTAATGTCTCTCCCCGCGCTGGAAGAAAGAGTCTTGACACAGGCGCCAGTAGGTCTGTAGAGCCATTGGTAGACAGCCAGGGCATACCATTTAACGGAAGGACATCATTAAATATGCCTTTATTTTTATTACTTTGTAATATTATTATGCAGCTGAAATAAATCACAAGTTGTTTTTAGTGGGATTCGGTCACAAGCTGCAAAAGCAGTGAGCTGGGGGGTTTGCTTCTCCATCTCCCTGTAAGCAACCTTCTCTAGTCTCTGCAAAGAGAAAAACTTTCGCATGAGGGTCAGCCCATGACCTTGTGCTCTTTCAATATTTATTAAATGCATTGATAAGTAAGTACAACTTCTTGAATTCCCAGGACCAAACTCTAGGTCCCTGCAGCCCAAGCCTGCAGGCGAACATGAGCTGCAGAGCTCCCAGAGCAAACCGGATGGCTTGCTGCTGATTCTACATCACCACCTCGCTGGCCCAGGGCTAATGTGTGCCAAAGGAGGAACGGGAGGGCTCTGGTGGAGGCCAGAGGTGTTCCATCTGTCTTGCCTGGTTCCTGCACGGCTCCCGGATCCCCTCCAAAATCAGGAAGGTGCAAAGGCGCTGCATGCTCAACCTAAGCAGTAAAGCTGCAGCGCAGCATCAGCGAAATGGAGAGGGAATTTGGCTCAGCCTCCCGCAGCCAGATGGGCAAAGCATGAAGTCTTCAGGCATGCAGCAGAGAAGTTAAAAAGGAGATGTAAAAATCTGTGCTTGGACCTTCACCAAACTGGCTGATTGTCCTAAGAACCCACTTCTCACTTCATCAGCGAGGATGCAGCACATTGTTTGGTTTTAAATAGGATGCACACCCAAAGCTTTTCTACACAGTCACTCATTTTTTTATCTCTCATGCAAGTAAGAACTTGGTGGTGCAAAACATTCTCTGGAAAAACTAAATATGCCAGCAGGAAGTTATTACCCATCATGTGATACTTTTAGCTTAACAAATTTTGTGTTTATTCTGCTCCTAGGCTCCTCGGAAAGGTGTGCAAGTTCTCCCTTGAACACTTCTTTTCTTTTTTTTTTTCATTTATGCACGCTCAGATTATTTCAGAGGGAGGAAGAACGGCAGACCATGATTTAGAGAGTACTGCTGAAATACTGGCATCATTTGCAGAAAGCACCTGTTAGTTCCTTCTTGTCGCCTTTAAGATGCCTTTTTATTTCTTGTCAGGTAAATGTTAACAGGAGGTTTATCATTTATCACTTTTGGGTTTTTCTAAGAGTTTATGTTATTCACATGAACAGCATATGTTGCAAAACTCCTTTTTTCACTATTTAGGTACAAATTATTCAGAGCTTGAATTTTGGCTGAGCTGAAGCCAAACTGAAGTAGGTAAGCTCTGCCTCAAAAGGGGACGTCAAAAGGCTTCGGTTTAAGTCCAGTTAAGATACAAATATCGCCTACTTGCATACTGAAATGTGTGCAGATCAGAGACGTGAGTTATTGTGCTTCAGGGTCAAGAAGAGACGTTAACAGTATGATGTTGAATTTGAGGAGATCATTCAATTCATCCATTGCATAAGTTCAAAAAAATCCTTATGGCCTGCTCTTTTCTGCAGTACAGTTGTGTCTCAGTCCAGCTAATTCTTACTGTGGCAAGGAGCAAAAGGAGGACTCAGAAGTAGATCTTACCATCTGATGAACAAATGTCAGAAAGGAGACAAATGACCAAACTTTCAGCCTATACTTTGACACTCCTGTGAAAAGCACTTCTGTTTGTGACCAGAAACAAACTGGAAGAGCTCTGTTATTTTGTAATCAAAGACTGGTTGATATCTTGATTTCTACAGAATTGACATCCCCGTTGACTTCCATGTGTTTCTCTGTCAGCCACACATAGCTCAGGTTCACCATGTAGGTGTGATCAGCAGCAACAGCCACGGAATAGGCAGGATCGGCTCAGGAGATTTTCCTTCTAAATGAAAAGGGGTTGTGGAAGAGACAACTCCGAGTCACACGTCAAAGACAGACAGTAAATCCAGGCCCAGTTGCTGACTGGTTCTGCTGCAGATCTCTCACACCATCTTAGTGTGCACCTCAGCGTAATTCAGAGTACATCTCTAAGATGGTAACTTCTTCGCACGGCCACAGCAGGAGGAAGCCCTGAAGGGGAGGGAGGAGAGCTGGGGTACAGATGCAGCCACTCCAACAGCTCCCAAGCATCCACACCGCGAGGGAGTCTTCAAAAGGAGAGGTCCATAGGCAGAAATATTCGGCATCGCCTGCCGGCATTGGTTTCACAGTCAGGCCTTGGCATCCTTTTGGGGAGGAGGAAGGTTCCTTCTATACTTATCATCACCCGACAGCTCCTGTTTCTGAACTGAAGGAATGCCTCCTTACCATGTCCTCTCTACATCCCTCTGCTACGCACACGTACACACAGAGACGAACTTCTTATTTGCATTTGGGACATGGATTACAGAGGGATTCTGTTCATAAACCTAGAGGGACCTGTGCTCCCAGGCCTGTCTCTTCAGAGCACTAATCCCCCCTCCTTCTTTTGCTATGTTTGCCAGTGGAAAATATTACCAAACCCTATTTACAAATATTTTTGCCTCTTGGCCCTCTGCCTAGTGCTGTGCTATTAAGGCTGTCGTTGTTCCACTAAACAATTGCCAAATGTTTTTGCATGCATGCATTGGCTTGCTTTTGACTATCAGATATTCTTATTCCACAAACCGCCACCCTTTGCTTAATTCAAGGTGAATGCTCTAGACTTCAAGCTTGTCAGAAAATTTCCCTTTTTTTACCCCACTAAAATATACTATCCCGGCAACAATGGTAAAATTCCTCCACTAAGACATTTTCCTGCAAATAGTTTTTCTTTCCCAGCCTCTCCTTTCGTGATAGAAAATGCTCTTCTCACATTGGAGCGGTATGCCCCAGAGTTGTACATTTACATCAGACAAGGTCAAAGAGGCTGTAGCCAGTGAGACCTCAGGGGAATTTGGGTACCCAATTCCAAAAACTGTGTCCTGGAGAAACATTTTCTCAGCTGGAGCCTGATCCCAGAGACAAGTAATCTTCATTTCTGCATGCCCAAAGATGTCTGAGCAGCTTAGTGTCTAAGCTGAGTTACAATGAAGGAACAAAATATTTCTCCTCCTCTTTTCCCTGAGGCTTTAGACCTGGTAACCATTCTCAGAGCGTATCTTCAGGATTCTCCTCTCTCCAAAAGGCCGTGGTGGCCAGCACTTTCTTTTAAAGTACAGAATGAAGTAGCGGTCCACGGTCACCTTCCTGCCCTCTTCCTTTTTCTTTACATCCCTGTTGGCTAGAGCACTGGCCTAGAAAGGTGGGTGCCTGCTTTCCCTTCTGTCCATCTGCAGGGACTCAGTCTCCTGGGATGCCCTTAAGGAGCATCTGCCATCCAGCTGGCGACCAGATGTCCAGCTAGCCTCGCTCCTCACCGCTCCTGCTAAAATGACTACGTTACATACGTCCCGTTTGAAGGATCACTGCCATAATGAATTATTTCTTTCTGCCTTTTCCAGTTAGTGGAGAAGGCTCTCAGTCTACTCTGTGCCTGTACAGGCCATTTTGATTAGGGATTGACGCATTAGTGTCTGGTGAGCAAATAGCAAGGGTGATAGTAATGCTATCTGTTTCGACACGTCATCAACATGCACAGCCCATGACGACCTCACCTTTCTGTTGCACATCAGCTTGGTACTCAGGCAAAATACGAACTATATACACAAATTATAGCAAATCCATCAAAAAAAGGAAACTTCACAGGTGCTCATTCACTCTTTTAGTTTCTGTGCAAGTATATTCATGCTTCTGTGTATGGTGTTTAGTCCCAAATGTAAGGGTGATACAGTTTACTAGCATTTCAACAGCAGCTGAAACAGCCAGTGATAAATGGATGTTGAAGAGCAGACAAAGAAAGCAAGTTACATATCTGTAATTGCAAATGGTAGCATGGGAAATGTGATTCTGAAACAACAAAAGAAAGATTTATGTCTCTAATGAAAACAGCTCCAATGTCAGATACAGCATAACTTCCCAGACAAGATAAAAACACAAGAATGATCTCCAGAATTTACTCAGTGAATAATTCTGAATAACAAATGCAGTTGAGAAAATTGCTCGGACAATTTGCAAATAGGAAAAAAGGAGGACGTAGCAGATTTATTAATCATTATGATTTATGCATCTAGCTTTACTAGCAATGCAAGACAATAAATTAAAGCACAGCCAAGATTTCATCTGCACTGTTTGGTCAGTGAACCTTCATCCTGGTCTGAGGCACTGCTGGTTTTAGGCCAGTCCTGCCAAGCTCAACGGTGTATCTAGGATCATGAAGTGTCAACACACAAGATCTCAATGGTCTTCAGGAATAGCATTCCATCAATCGATTTTTGTCTCTGCAGTTGAAAACTGATGGCATAGGAGATATAACTGCAGACACTTAAAAGCTTGTCTGTATAGCCGAACCTAGCTAGTTTACGGTTAACCCTGAGAGTGAAGGTGAGCCATGCAGGCAACCACACAGAGCACAATACTTTGAAGGACCACTGACTCCCATCCCAACTACACACAAAAGCCCAATGCCTGTCCCTTCCCAGTTCTCATTGCTCAGACTGGCACATGTGGAAATTGCACCTCTTCCCTTGCTGTGTAAACATGTCCTATATCATCTCCGCCTTCCTCCCTCTGGTTTGTCACCATGTCCAACTATATTGATGTAACCCTACATCTGCCTTCAGGAGAGAGAGGACAAGTTAAAATGTACTCCTCCTTTCATTTGGCTGTTCAGTCACAACAAACACTAAGCAACCGATCACACTTACCTAGGCAAAGCCTTGCCTTTTGGGATTGGACAAAGATTTTTTTTTTTCCTGAATTCCTTTGCTCTCATTTGTCAGACACTAATGTGAATACTCATCCTGACCAGAAGGGTAACAAAGCTTGTTGTCCAGGTGTAAATACATCCCATGGGAAGACTGCAACATGAGCAATTAAGCCAGATCCTTCCCATGCTGGGCACATCCTAAATGCCCAATTCCCATGCTGGGACAGGCTGTGAGGAGGAAGTCTAGAGACAGTGCCGTCAGGACTATTGAGTATCTTGGTCTTGACCATCCTGTTCATCTGTTCAAACTCTGCTCCAGGACTGTGTCTCTAACTAATCGGTGACAAGACACAAGTTTGTGATCTTTGGATTTATATTAAGAAAGTTTATCATGTTGCAAGAGTCAGTGACAGTACACTAGAATCAGGCAGGGTTTAAATGCTGCTTCAGAGCCACAGGAGCACAGAGCCACCCAGAGCCTCTTTTTATTATATTTCCAGATTATGCCACAAAACCCTAAGATTACAAGGATGGAGAACATTTTCAGAATACATGCAAAATCTGCTTGGGTCTTATATACCTCCTGTGAAAGAAACACAGTCGTTCTTCATAGGGATTAGAGTCAAACCTTATTCTGTAGCTAGCTCTCCTAGCTTGGCCTGCGTTGCCCCACTGTGACCAACTAACTGCCCTTGATTAATGAAAAGGAAGCAGGCAGGTGCCCGCTTTTCCAGTCCCATCATTAGCTCCTTTTTATGGTGTGCTGGTTTTGGCTGGGATAGAGTTAATTTTCTACATATTAGCTAGTACAGGGCTATATTTTGGATTTGTGCTGAAAACAGCCTTGATAATACCGAGATGTTTTAGTTACTGCTGAGCAGTGCTTACATGGAGCCAAGGCCTTTGCTGCTTCTCACCCCACCCCACCAGTGAGGAGGCTGGGGTGCACAAGAAGTTGGGAGGGGACACAGCTGGCACAGCTGACCCCAACTGCCCTAAGGGATATTTCAGACCATATGACGTCATGCTCAGCATACAAAGCTGGGGAACAAGGAGGAAGGGAGGGACGTTTAGCGTTACGGCGTTTGTCTTCCCAAGTAACGGTTACGCGTGACGGAGCCCTGCTTCCCTGGAGATGGCTGAGCACCTGCCTGCCCGTGGGAAGTGGTGAATGAATTCCTTGTTTTGCTTTGCTGGCATGCGCAGCTTTTGCTTTACCTATTAAACTGTCTTTATCTCAACCCACGAGTTTTGTCACTTTTACTCTTCAGATTCTCTCCCCCATCCCACTGTGGGGGAGTGAGCAAGTGGCTGTGTGGGGCTTAGCTGCTGGCTAGGGTTAAACCACGACATATGGGTACTGCCAGACCCTGCACGCATGTCAGGCCAAGTATCCGTCATGCCCAAGAAGTGGAATTTAACCTTTCTGGTGACCTAATCGTGGCATCATCACAAATGAGGTCTTATAACTTAGTGCCGTAGGGCACTAGAGCTAGCCAGCCAGCTCATCCTTTGCATTTCATTTCTTTGTAAAAAGACACTGGCATAATTGTCCTCACTGGAAGTGGAGGTGATTTAATGCCTTAAGAACTGGGTAAAGCTCTATAACCACTCTCCAGCTCCATTTAAGCATTCTTCCTAACCCACTCGTGTAAAGAGGACTGTGCTGGAGGCAGTTCGGTCCAGTTCAACAAAACAACTGTTAAATATCACCAGCTGTTAAAACCATGCTGCTAGTGAAGCCCCTGCTCCATCTTTTCTGCATCCTTGTGCTTCCCGGACTCAGGCTGTGCACCACTTCGAGTCTCCTTTCCCAAATCCCTTAGGGTTATAACCAAGAAAACAGCATCCCACCTTCTCCAGAACCAATGTCCTTCGTCTTTCTTGAGGAACATGCTCCATCTCTGGGTTTTAAGGCTGAGGTAGAACCCAGAGACCCAAACCAGGCTAGGTGCTGTGAGTACGTAGCCTAATGGAGCCTGCCCCGCACAGCTTGTGATGTGATGGAGCAAGACAAACACAGACAGACGGGCTGTACACCAGCAGCGTGTCTAAGGTGCAAGTCAATGCTGCTCTTAAATAAATCTTCCTCGTCCCTCACAGAAACGCTCTGTCTAAGGGCCCTCTGCAGACCTTTTCAACAACTTCATGAGAGACATCCCACCACCGCATCCCTTTACAGCATTCGCTTTTAAACATGTCTCCAAGCCCTTTTATTACTTAAAAAACAGAACGTGGGGTTTTGTATGTAAATGACACAAATTAATTTCTTTTGCAGGAGAGGGGAGACGACTACAGGGATGTGCCTTGGCTAGCTACAGCTCAGTGATACAGAACGGTATTAAAGCAGAATTGTAGAGTCCTTGGGATACTTTAGCATATAAAGCACTTCCCACCAAATGCGGCTCAAAAAAGGCAAAGCGCAAATAAAAAGGGTACAAACGGCCGTGAGTGAAGCATTAAATCAGCCGGTTCTGGACTCCTTTTTCAACATTATTGCAACGCAGCTTTGGAAATAAAAAGATCGTATTGAATTAGTGCAAGTGGAAAATTGGTTCTTTGACTGAAAAAAAGCAGGGGGAGGGGGGAGCTGTGTGGGAAAAATTCTTTTAAATAACCTTTTTTTTTTTCTTAATTGGATAATTGAAAAAATAAATTAGAGGTTGGCAAATTTTCGTCAAAACATTTCAATAGCCAAAGCCTAAATTCTGGCTTTAGTTCATTCTACAAATGACAATACCCTCTGAAAAATGTCAATAATATGCAAAAAAGTTATTTTTGCTTTTGTTTTCCATAAAAAAGCCTCATTTTTACTGCAACTCTCATTTCATTCTGTACTAGTCACAAGCTCCATGGGCAGATATTCTCTCCCTCAGACAACTCCCCTGTACTAAAACCTTCCTGGGGAAGGGAAAACAAGACAAAGGAATGGGAGGAAGAGAGGGACAGTAAAGGAGTCCCAGTAAGAGGTAGGACAGAAAAGGATGCTGGACAAAGAAAGAAGATGAAAGGGCCAAGAAAACGTTGGGAGAGCAGGAAGGGTGAGAGAAAGAACAGGGTTATTTTTTCTCCCCCCTTCCATTACAATAAGCTTAATTTTCTTTTCTTCATCTGTTGTAGGAAACCCAACGTATTTATGGTTTAAGTGGTAAAGACAAAGGCTGGGAAGGGAAACAGAATAAAGTGAGTTGTACAAGGTCACAGCCCATTTCACCTCCTGAATCCAAGTCCACACCTTTGTCCATACTACTTTAGATTTAACTGTCATTTACTGATCTCCTGCTGTCCATTAGCTTCTTAAGCAGCCCACAGATAATGAGACGGCAATGAAAGTTTCAAGTGAAACTAATTTAATGTTGCAACATTTGAGAAAGTTCTAAGATATCAGAAGGTATCGCTTTAAAATGCTACAAAATCCATTGCTCTGGGGATGTCTGGCATGCAAGACAGAGGACAGCCTTGGTTCTGAGAACTGATCTGCCTAGCGTTTTCATGACACAGATGCAGAAAGTTGGCAGCCCACACCGCTTTTTGGTGTGTCAAGAGAGATCCAGTATTTTGAAAATGCCTACCCACATACAATAGTTCAAAGAAGAGCTGTTTGGAAACAGAGGGTTCAGGAGCTGGGAAATACTTGCAGAAAAAATAATTTTCTTTAGTTTCTTTCTTTTGTTTGCAAAATATTACTTCTTCCCTTGAAAATAAATGTCAAATTAGGGTTGAGACGCTTAGCCTGTGTATTGACTATATTGACTATATTGACTATTTGTTCCTTAATATGCCTATGCAATTTATCCTTCAGGGTGTCCTTATCACAAAACCATCCAACCATGCCAGGTGGCTGAAGGGCTATGGATGAAAACAAACACAAGAGCTGTTCCCAGCCCATGCCCTTCTCTGCAAAGCTCCCTGCCTGGGCAGACGGGCAGCAGGCTGACACTGCTGCCACAGAAACTCCTCAGGGGCTAGCAGAGCTTGTTGGCGGCCAAAGGTCTGGCTTGGATGCTACTGGCCAAGTGGCTGCCACAGGGCAGAGCTTGGAGTGCTCTAGGCACTGAGTATGTACCAATTTTTTGGAAGGCAAGGAGGTTACAAAACCCCCTCGCTGCTTGGCTGCCCAGCTGATCTGGGTGCATCCCCACAAGCTCTGGTGGCTTGTGGGGCACATGGGTGAGACGTTTGCTTTGTCTTTGCCTTTGCCTTAGCCCTGTGAACATATGTTGAACGCCCCAGGGGTTCCTCCTGGAAAGGGTACACCCATTTCTCTTGAAAGCTTGGCAGAAGCGGCAGTGAGGTGTGGTCTTTTGCGCTGAGCTGAGTTAGGCTGAGTAACATGCCTGTGGTGCCGGTGCCCAAACCTGTGGTAGCAGAAGAAATGAGGCAACAGGTTCTGCTGAGGCCACCATCACCCCACCAGCTGGGGTGATCCTTCATGCCAGGGATAGCCTTGCTCAGAAACCAAGTGGTGAGCTTTTCTTTTCACTTTTGAACAGTCCTTCGGCAGCTGGAGATATGAGCATTTCAGTAATACAACTTCTGGAGTCCGGAGGTGGCTCTGATCTGGACTACAGCATGCAGACGTCTTTTTGGAGCCATAGGACCAGGGCACTGTGTCCAGCTCAGGTAGAAATCTTCTAAGCAAACTTACTTCTGATTAAGTGGTTCTAGACTACAAACTATAAAAACTTAAACCAGCCATTTAACCATAAAAAGAATCATAGGAAATACTTTCTAATGGTTTACAAAGAACTGTTGTTTAACTGTATTTTCCCTCTTTTTCTCTTTTCCATGAATATTGCAGATGAACGTACATTTCTCAAAAAGAATTCAGAAGGTTTTTACAGAAAGTGAATTTACCACTTCTGGCTGCGGGTACTCTTGGTGGAAATCTCAGGGTTGCACTCATGTAACCATGGAACAGAAATGACATTTTGACTATCTAAATGCTCACAGGCAAGCTACAAATAAATGATTATTCACAGTATTATTTCAAACAACAAACACATTCAAGAACCTCCAGGCAGGCTCACAGATAGTTTGCAAACAGAAAAAAGGCCAAACACTTCCATTCAGTTACTTGCTGTAGATTATTCACGCAGCTCTAATAACAGTCCCCTGTCTCCATGAGCCTGCATCAGATGCAGTCCAAAACTGGGATGGTGGTGAAAGCTCCCACTCTTTCATAATGAAAAACCATAGCTGAAGCTATTTTTGCCCATTCATTTCTACAAAACAAAAGCAAAGGATGGGATTTTCGTCACAGGGATTGGTTTGGAGTTGCTTCTTTTCAGTGTTATGCAGATATTTTTGCTGTGGTTTTGTAGGGTGACAAGGAACACCTGCTAACTTTAAAAGAAAAGCCGAAAATCCCTGCAAAACCATTTTTTTTTCATCCTGTAACTATCTGGTTTCCACATTATGACAGCAAACACAGCTTGCAACTAACATTGTTTGGAAGCTATAAAAAACCAGTAATTGTTGTTGGTCGGTGGCTGGTTGTACAGTGTATGATAAATGGTCCTGCCAACCCTTGGGGGTGCCCAGTGGGGCTATTCCGACTGGAGGCAGCTGAGGATATTGATTTCCCTGGTTCAAGTCCATCCTCTTCACCCTTGGTAGTCAGCATGGCTAAAGAGACTAATTTGGGCTGCTGGTATGCACTGCTATTCACCTTGAAATGCTCCTGTCTTTCTCCTAGAAATGTTGGTCACATCTTCACACTTTCCGTGAACCAGAGAGTGATTTAATCTTCTTCAGCTCAGGCGTTTTCAACAGCAACTCATAGAATCATCATAGAATCTTTGGGTTAGAAGGGACCTTTGAAGGTCATCTAGTCCAACCCCCTGCAGTGAGCAGGGGCATCTCCAACTAGATCATCTACATGACTGTCATTTATGGGTCAGTTTAGGAGCTGTACTTGTCCGTTCGGGAGCTGGATGACCATACTACTGTAGTCCTGGACCCAAACTCACATCACTTGATGTGCTCTTCACACCAAAGCAGTAGGGCTATACAACCTCTGCGCCAGGTCTGGTTAAAGCCTGGCCCACTTGGAGATGCTGAGCACCATCTGTTGCAGGCATTGCCTGTAGGGACCTTCTTTGCTTGAAGGATTTGCTAGTGTGCCTTAATTAAATGCTACACAGGTCTGTGGTTGTTTGCTACAAGAAATAAACTATGATGCATCCACGCCAAGCTCTTAAACAGATGCCTCTGTGCTGCCAAACAACATTCCAGCAGTGTCCTGTGGGGGTGACCCATCAGTGCGGGCATATGGGGGGATATGTAAGTCATTAGGGGTCAAGTCAAGGGCGCACATTTGTCCAAGTCAGTGATACAGAACTTTAATTTATATTTTGGACTCACATGGGTGAAATTCAAAGGCATCCCTGCACTGCACATCAGCTGGGTTGGTTAGAAGATCAGGAGAAGTGCAGGTGCCTGAAGGGCCGATGGGGATGTACCCTGCCTCAGCCAGCTCCTCTGCTGAAGGAGCATGGCACCTGGGAGGCACTTTGGAAAAATGCTTTTCACTCCTGTTTATCTAAACAACCCCTCTGTGTTTCTTCTGTTTCTCATACAGCCTGACTCAGTGTGTGCTGACTTTACATGTTATGTGGGAGAAATCCATGTTAGTTCTCCATATTCTGGAAGGAATACCATGAAGTTATCTGTCTGGGGGATGAGCTGTCTGCCAGTCCATGTAAGAGTGTCCCTGCAGGTTTTAGGCCATAGGCTTGGCCGGTTCAAGTTCAGAGAGCTGCCATTGTCACATGAGGAGATCTGGTGTGCCTGCAGGGAAAATCAAACTGGATTACTCTAGAAGGAACCAGGCAGGGGCTTCAAGGTCCCTCTTTCCTCCCACCTGCATTTTGGAGTACTTACTGTCCTCCCAGGACAGCCATTGCCCAAGACAGTCATGCTTGTAACTTGCTCTGATCAAGGGTGAAACCTCTGCAAGGAGATCTATCCATCAAAGAACCCACACTTGCATGGACGCTATTACTTAAGGGTGAAATCTCTGCCCTATTCAATTAAGTTATATCTGTACATGAGACAGAGGCTTACAAGCTGTTCCTTGGCTTTATTACTCTGTGTTTCTGCAAGAGGGCATGGTGACAGAGACTGGGAAATGCCCCACGTGCTCCAGCAGACCAGGCAACACCATTAGAGACCACAATTAATTGTTCTCCAACAGGTCTTTATAAAAAATGGAGTGGGATGTTTTAAAAACATGTTAACTTGCTGGGCTTCATCTGAAGTCCCTGTTAGAGCTAGTCTTTTACCAGTTGGCATGTTTTAAAGTGAATTAAATTACATGCCAAATTGTGTTTAAAATCATAGGCAGGCCAATATATTTTCTAATAGGGCTTGTTTCCTTCACTCTTACCTGCTTGGAACAGTCAAACCAGTTTTAGCTCAAGTTGCAAGGTTACTGCATCAAAACTCACTTTGGGACCCTGTAGGGGATAGGCTCCTCATTCACTGCAAAGTGAAAAAGAGGTAAGAAGTGAGGAAAACAGAAAGGGAGCTCACAGGAACATCACGTCTGATGCCTTGCGCTGGGTCTTCAACTCCTGCCCACCGCTGAGACAGCTTTTTAATAATTGCTTCATCTCAGTTAATTCATGGGCACATAAATGAAAAAAAAAAAACCCAAAACCCACCTCAAACCCTACCTGAAAATATTTCAGACCTTGAAGTTCTGGGATGAGAAGCAGGAAAGGTTTTTCACAACAAACATCACCAAAAAAATGGTTCTTTGCTGTTTTTGTATTAAAGCCATCTTTGCTTAACAGTTACTCTTCCGAACAATGAGCAGCCACAACGGCACCACCACTATCCATCTTCTCCTCTGCCTCTTGGCCTGGCACATGAACAGCTTTTGTTGAACCAGGGCTGGGCACATGGGCTGCTCAAACACAAAAGTCCTTGGAAAACAGAAAGTTTCCAAAATAAAGTCCTAATTGTCATTGAAAAAAAAACCCCAACTGTTAACTTGAGGAGCAAATGTTTTCACACAATGACTGTCACAAAAATGAAAGCCTTTCAGACGAAAGTTAAGAAATGTTAGGTTTTGACCAAAAATATTTTATGAGGCAAGCAGGCGTTTTCTAAAAATACTCCTTTAGCCAAAAGCTGGAGTTTTCAATCAAAAAATTAACAGTGAAACAGCCAGGCGTAGAAAATTCCTATTACACTGCAAATATTCTCCCTGTGTGCCAAGAGAGCTGGAGATTCAGTAAAATAACCTGGAAGATCAGCAACAGTAAGTTAATATTTAACACAGGGAGGCCATTCGGGAGCTGCCATCTGAGAGAAACACCTCCCTCCCCAGCCGGCACACATCAGCTCTTCGGTGGCGAAGCCAGTGCCAGGCAGCAGGACGTTTGGACAACCTCAAAGTACTGTAACCCCACTGAAAAACAAACACGTTTGGACCACGCAGACCGGCTCTATATGGAGCTCTCCTCCTCCATGGCTTCCTCTTGCCAGAAGAATGACAGGTACCCCAGGGATGCGGTGGGAGAGCTGAGTTTTGGGGCACAACGTCACAGGAGTCAGGCTCGACGTGCTTCGTAAACTGCACGCGCGACCTAACATGTGCAGCCACGCGCACACACACAGGGGAAGCGTGTGATGTCACCCAGCCGTTCCCCGGCCGCGCAGCAAGCCCAGGGCCCTAGATGAGGGTGAAAAAGGAAAGCAACCTTTGCTTTCTGAACTGCGTCAAGTCTGCTCCCTTCCTCAGCTCCGGGACTGAAGCCAAAGCTCCCTCTGCTGAGCCTGCCACACAACCGACGGCTGCTGGATCCCGAGTACACAGGTGGTTTTCAAAACCTTCCCACCTCCTGCACCTTCATCTCACCCGCTAGGCAGGTGGCAGGGCATGGAGGAGCCAGAGGAGGACCTCTCTCCCGGCTCCACCATCGGGGAAGAGAGAGCTGAAGGAGCAGAACAGGACAGCACCGACGCCAGGGGAAAATTTTCCTCAGATAAATGTGTATGTGCGTATGTATATGCTATACCATGAACACTTGCACATCTCCAAACTCTTATTAAGGATCATTGGCACGGTTTCTGCTGAAAGTCACTATCTCAGTCAGCCTCAGTGCCCGGGCAGAGGAACGGGCAGCGACTGCTCAAATGCTCCTTTGGTTAACTGCAGATAAGCTATTACCAAGACAGGGATAAAACGATCCCTCAGTTTCAAAGCAGATTTTGGAGGCTTCTGTATCAGATGCAGAACAAAACAAGTGTTGTCCCAACTGGAAGCTGAAACATGGTATGAACTGGCAATTTTATTTTGGACTACTTTTGTGATTTTTTGACATTATCCCAGCAAAATGTTAAATAAAAAGTAAGAATCACCTGTTGTGTGTGCAGAGATCTTTTTTCTCACTGCTACATTACTTCTCACTTGGCTACACATCTTCTTCATAACTATACTCTCCTGGTCTCAGAGCCTTATTTTTCTACATATCCTCCATTTCCACCCCTCTCATATCATGGCTTTTCAAAGCACAGTCCTTTTTCCTCACTAAAAAAAAATATGATTGCCTTCCACCTCCCAAAATACATTCTTATCTTCCCACATCCCATGAAAAAACTTTCTGTTACACCATCCTTTCCCTGTTTCGTCCTTTAACCGTGCCCATGTCTCCTGATTTCCAGTTTTATCAAGTAACTCTGTAAGCAGAATCTCATGCCAGGAAATCCACTTGAGGCATTAAGACCCATATTAGATCCTTTCTCTCCTTAAGTCAAGCATTTGGTGCCCACAAGTTAAGTGGATTAATCACATGCTTTCTATAGGGTACAGCACAGTACAGTAAAGCTCCTAAGTGCTGTTGCCTGTAAGAGCACTGCTGCAGGGCCCCAAAGTTTCTGCGACCCGTACTTGTCCCTCATGCTCAGAAATATCAAAATACATATCCAGAAGATGCTGCAATTGTTTCCCCCCCCCCAAATCCATCAACACAGTTCTATAACCAGAGAGGCAGAGTGGGAGTAGCCTCTGTGCCCCACAGCCAGGCTGAGCAAGTCCCCTCTGTCTCTAGCCCTCCCCCTCTCTGATTCCAAAACATACACTCTCTTGTTTAAAAAGCCAGCTGTGGAAATTTAATAGTAAATAGTAATGTTCTGCCTAAATGTTTTGCCACCACAGTAACAAGATATCAGAAAATATCACAGTCCCTGAGATATTTATACTGCCAGCATGGCTGCAAAGTACCCCTATATGTATCTTAAAAAAGAGGGAGCTGAGCCACAGGATTAAAGGCTATAGTTAGACCACCTACAGTGGCATCTGTAAGAGACTTACACTTCTGTGATGCCTAATTCAAAAGACCAAAGGAGTGTTTCTAAACACTCTAAAAACCTCCTCTTCCCAGGGCTGCCAGAGCTTGGCTCCCTGCACGTCATTAGAGGAAGTAGAGTTGCATTCAGTTCCCTCCCCTGGGTAACTAGCTTGAATGTTGTGTCGCAACACAACACTTCACTCACCATACAAAAAAAGTTGTGTCCTGCCTGAGGAGCAGGAGCTGAGAACCTCTCATTGCTCCTTTTAGCCCAGACCCCAGAGCTTATCTCCTGGCTGCCAGAGCTGTGCGGGATTCCCCACAGGTAACATGGAGAGCACTGGCAGGGCCAGATACACAATACCTCTAACTCGATCTGTCACTGCCACTGACATTTCATTAACTCGCCACCTCAGAAACTGGTCTTTGCACAACTGAATCACGTCAATCACCCTGCTGCATGCAGCCAACTCCAGCGCAGAGCAGGGCAGCTATGCAAGCCAATTTGATTATGCCCGCACCCATTCAATTACTTAGGCTAGATCTTGAAAGATAGTTGCCATGGGCTTCACAGCCCATTTATAAAAAGCAGCATTGTTCCCTAACTGTACTTACCAGCTGTCTTTACAAGCCGGCAAAGTTGTCATTTTTGCAGGTCAGTCCAAAGAGGGTAAGAACACAGATGCTGGACAAACGTCCCCTTCCCAGGGCATAATATTTCCATTCCTACTACATTTTAATTGTTGGAGTGATGTATGAAACAAGTCACTTATGCCGTAGCCCTGGGACACCAAGTGGGTGATTTATTATCAGCTTCATTTTACAGTCAGGCATACTAAGGCCCATGGGATGAAGCCATCTGCCCAAGACATCACTGTATCAGCAAAGTCAGGATGGGTTGAAGTTGTCTAAGACATCTTGGGGGACTTGGCTATAGTACTAAAAAAAGTTAGGAGCTCAGTATATTTTAACCAGTTACAAAACTCCCTCCTGCGGCTTTCCACGGTGCACAGCCAATGTCGATGAGGTTACTCTGACTCACCAAAGAGAAATTCCCCAAACACTCCATCTCTCTGTCACATTAGTGTCCTTTGCACTCCATCCTCCACTCATTTGTTTGCCACATATTTCCTCTCAATTTCGCCAGGGTTTTCTCTGTGCAGGATGCCGAGGAGGCAGGCTGGTGGCCCTGGGAGCATTGGCTGGAGCTCGCTGACACCTACTGACTGAAGCATGGAGTGCACAGGGGCTGGGGAAGGAGGGGAGGTGGCAAGACCAGGCTGTCCGGGGAGGCTCTGGAGTCTCCACCCTTGGAGATATGGAAAACCTGATGGGACACAGCCCTGGGCAACCTGCTCGAGGTAGCCCTGCTTGAGTAGGGGTTTGGACCAGATGACCTCCAGCGGTCCCTTTCAACCTTAACCATTCTATGACCGTATGAAGAAAGGAGGGAGGGAAGAAGGGAAGGAGAAGGAGAGGAAGGACATGGCTTCTGGCTGCCAAGGGACCAAGCAGAGTCAAATGCTGGCAATGAGACACTTCCCATCTCTGAACTGATGAGCACATCACATGTTCAGGTGAAGGTGAACAACACACTCACAGGGTCCTAATAAAAACAGTCATGAAAAGCTGACATGCTGATGTACAACTGCAGGGCCTCCATGCCTGTCTTCCTCCTCCTGAAGTCCCCCATAAACACCTCTGTTATGGTCCTTCACCCCTTCACACCAGTGTCCCACCAGTGGTTATTTACTCCGCCAGAGCCATGCCCTGCTCTCAGGCACTGCACAACAAAGACGCTGTCCACAAGCCACCGGCAGTGGGTGCGTATGTGGGCCTGACTCAACATCCCCGTAAGATAGGAAAAGTGCTGTTACACTTTATACATAATGACTGACACACAGATTGTTTAAGTAGTATCTGGTGTTACAAAGACCATGTCTTTACATTAGCACCCAGAAGCCCATCTCCTTGATTCCAAACATTTTGGTAGCCCAACTCTTTGGTGCCTTGGGACCAATCTATGTCATGTCAGAAGCACTAGACACAAAAAATTTTCAGTCAAACCCTTCCAATAAAATCATTTGTCATTCTCACCTACAGAGACTCGCACCTGACAAACCATGTGCACCTACACTGATTTCACGGCATGTTGCATTACAGAAAAATATATCATGCAGCGTAAGTGGAAAGGTAGAATTTAACCTTAAATGAGCAGAACGCTCGCTCAGGCATAAGCACTACAACCCTGAGGCAACTCTCATGAAGGGTAAACCCTTTCGTCCCAATATGTGTCATAGCCAGGCACGCTTTTGCTAGCAAGCCAGCGCCCCGCAGGGGAGAGGACAGCTTTGCCAGCTCTTACTGCGTTAACGTGGGTCTCACGATACCTGGAGGTTTTCCTATCGCCCCTCTACTGGTATCCTGTGGCTGCTTTCATTTCAAAAGATACGAAGAGAGCTTTTAGCACTCTCAGGGTTGCAGTAAAAGCCTGACCCAGGCGTTTAGACTATGCTGGGGGAAAGGAAAAAAAGGCATAAATTGATACCTACTTTTTAATCCTTTCTAAGCCAAATTCACAGTTTAAGGGAGGGCTAAGCACTTTAAAAGAGTAAAGTCTGCAGTGTTAAATCTACAGTCTTCTACAGCAAAAAAAATACCAGTTACCTAACCTACCTCATTTCATGAAAGATCCCATTAAGGATACTTCCTTCCTCTCCTCTTCCCTGAACCGCAAGGAGAAAGTACAGGAAAAAAGGTCAGACAGTATTAACAACAACAGGGGAGACATCCATCTCAATTTTCCTTTCCTGAGAATTTTAAAATTCCCATAACTTCATTGCTACAAAGCACCAGCTAGCACAAACCAGTGCAGTGCCATCGATTTCAGCAAAAGTTTGGTTCATTTACAAATCAAGGCTGGGGACCCTGATATCAGCAGAAGTTTTTCTGAACAATGCTGGTTTGGAAGACAACAAATAACTTCATCATCATGAAACACTCTGAATTTCACCACAATATGTAGGCCCTGGAGGAAGGGGTAGTATGAAACCTGGCTTGCAGAGGTGAGGCAAGTAATTTTATGGCCCCAGCACAAGGTTGCCAGCAGAAAGCTGGGGCGTTACAGATTTGTCCGTTGCTCTTAAAGCCAGTACGTATGCACATATAGAGCATGCACAGCAGCCATGTTGCTAAGGTGCCGTTTTTATTTCAAAGGTGGCAACCCTAAACCAGCCTTAACTATAACCCTAACTATATATAATACTTTTTAATCTGCTACAAGTATGGTAGCAGCAGGAAATGCCCAGCAATTTCTCAGCATAAGTAACACCTCGCTTGGGCTTCATTATTCCTCCTATGAACTTCACATCTGATAAGCATTAAAATCCAGTCAAAAAATAGAAAACCTGCTCCTGCAAGAACTTACCCTCTGTAAGCGATTCCTTGTGACTCTTTGCTCCCTTTTCCGACTACACAGCTGGGGGAGGGGAAGAGGCAAAAGATGCTAAATTTTACCCTCAGATGTGCATTCCCACCATCCGCTGATGTTAGCAGGGTTTGCGTATAAGGACAAAAGTCAGCCCAGTGTTTTTCCGTTCACAGCATTTGAGGTGTGAGTTGCAACAGGCATGCCTCTTGGTTCACCTGCTACTCAGCTACAATAAGCCCAGTTGTGGTTTTTTTTGTCTTGCTTGTAGAAGCTCAAGTAGGGCTGAAGTACGTTGAAACAGGCAGGCATCCTTCGGTATAAACGACAGCAGTGTCTGGGCCTCTTTGGTAAAAGAAAATCTATAAACCTCTCTAAAAATGGAGAACTGTGGTCTAAGAAGCCAGCTCCAGAAATGCTACTAGAAAAGAGGAGAGACGGTTGACTGGAGCTGTTGGATTTCACTCTGTCTTGATTGAACTTTTCCTGAAATTCTTCACTTGCTGCATTTTTTCACATAATCACAAGGCCAGCTTCTGCTCTCCAGTACAACGGAGTCAGTCCGAAGTTACTTTACTTATTTCGGGGTGGTTACTCCAGACTTAAACTTAGTACAGAATTTATCCCTGTTTCATGCATCACCACCTCCCCAGCTTGCCAGCTGTCACCCAGCATAGCACATTTGTTTAATCTACAACTGCTGTTGTCTTGACATTCCTTCACTAAAAATCCTCCCTTGCTGAAGTCTCATTATAGCAGTGCAGGCATTTCTGGCCCTCGGTGGCCAGCAGATACAGGTCATCAGAAGGGACCTGAAGATTTTTAGTACAGGGAGTGGGTGTATTTGTGTGAAATAGGGAAGATAAATGAGACAGCAAGGCCTCTTGAAGCACCACTGCCTTCTCCATCCAGTCACTGAGAAGTCTTAAATAGACAATGCAGATAAAAAATGGGGTTCAGGGAGGCCTGGTTGTGGTCGGCACTGTCACTGCTCAGAGGCTGCACAAGCACTGATGGTTGTTCTGCCTCTGCATTGACAATCTTGAGTTCACCACCTATTCAAGGGAAGAACGCAAGTTCCTCCAAAGGGCAATGACCAAAAACTCAGGCTGTTCTCATTCTTAGATTTACTAGGTGGGGCTTCAAACTCAGGCATCTAATTTAGATGTCAGAATGGCAGGAGGTGTGAAAAAACCCCGCGTGGCAATCCCACTGAGTGGTGGCTTTCCCTTCTCCCTCCAGAGCCGAAAAACCATGTGGAGAGACTGACGGACATCTGCAGCGTCCTCCTGGCGTGGAGAGCCTGAGGCCGCAGGAGGGCAGCATTGATTTTCTTTCCGAAGCGCCGTGCATGGGATCTCGGATCCGTTCATTCTTCAGGGAGGAAGCTTTTTTTAAGGGGTAATCATGCAAAACTGTTGCGGTTTTTCGTCTTGGTGAAAGTGTGAAAAATTACAATGGAGTGTCACTAAGAAAGTGTAACTGCAGCCTTGGCAGGTTTCTGGTGCACCTCTTTTCTGGCTTATAAACCATTCGAGTCAAATTCGCAATGGTGGACCTTTCTTGGCCAGAAGGCTGGGACAAAGACCTGGTCCCTTTGAACATCACTGTCCCAAATGCATGCTACCTGTAGACAGTAAACAACAATAACCACCTATGGCCACTGCTCTCTGTGTCTCTTTGGAGGACATTTCTCTCTCACATGTTTTTATGCATACAAGAATTTTCTCTGCCATGACCATGAAAATCTGTTGGGGAGACAGGAGAGAGGTGGAAGTCTCTGTAATGTGCATCCTTCTCCACCCTTCCCCAAGCTAAGAGCTGCCAGGACACTGCTAGAGCTGTTCCTAAGAGCCACACCCTTCTCTGAGCTCTCCCAGCTCCTAGCAGCCTTCAGAAAGTGCCTCAGTGAGTAAAACCTGAACCTGTCCCAGGAAGGTTTAATGACCTGGATGCTGAGCTGACGCTCCAGAGAGGAATTTACATCCTGATGCAAGCACCTCCCCATCAAATCTATCTCAGGCACTCCACGAGCAGAAGAGGTCATCCTGGTTACCACCACCTGCCAAAGCCTCGCTGCCCCCCAGCTTGGTGCAGAGTCAGAGCTGGTGTCCCCCGCGGCCACACACAGCGTTTTGCATCAGCAGAGTCCCCATTCTCCCTTTGACACTGGGATTTGGTATGCAGCTACTGCTTCGCCCAGGGAAGACCATGGGCCAGAGTCCAGCAGCACCACTGTCGACACTTCAAAGGGGTGATTCCATTTAGGCTCTTCCCAACGAGGTAGGATTCAAGCTGAGGGCTGGAGTGCTTCACAAATGAACTCAGAGTTTATTGTACAGTGGGGAGAAAGAAATTACCTTATCTGTTCAAGCAAGAAAATCTAGTGTCCCTAGTGAATGACAGATGATGGCTGTTTTTAAAATAGACATAGATAAAAACCTCACACTCATTTTTAAGAACAAATTCAGAGGTGAAGGGAAACAACAGACAATATGCAGCAAAACCTGATGTCTGTTCTCAGGGCTTGTCTGTCATTTGTTATATTTTTGTTTGAAATCAGTTCCCCCTTTTTTTTTTCAAAGGTAAAGCTGAGCCAGAAAAGAAGTTGGATTTCTAACAGCACATTATGCGCCAGCCACAAGGCTTCCTATCTCATATTCTCCCAGAAATATATTTCACGACTGAAGAAACATTCAATCCACCGAGTGTTCCACAGACATCAAAAGTCACTTGAGTTTCCAAACTTTGTGCACAGCTTTCTGACACAGAAATTACTTGTTTTGCTAGTAGAGATTTATAACGATGTGGCATTTATACGTAGTTCATAAAAGACCGATGGATAAGCATGATATGCCTATCAATCAGCAGCATTTATCATGGGTGCTGTAAGAACATCAGTCAAGGGTGTTTTATCAGTTGTAAGCAACCCTTTGACCTTTTGGGGTCTGTAAGAATTGAGTCATCAGTTATTAATCCTGTAATAAATTATTTATATAAGTAGCTTCAAGATAAAGCCTGAAAGACCTTGCTTCCTTTGTGTAACTTCAGCAGACAGTTCCAGAGTAGGACATGGTTTCCCTGCTGAAGTCAGTGGGATTCTTTTTATTGAATTTAATGTGACTGCCATCAGGCTGAAAGCAAGCATGCCTGTAGCACTTCTTGGGTGTATTTTCCTCACTAAAGCCATTTGATTGCATCTTTTGGAGGAAACAGATGGACCTGATTTTCCAGCCATCATTGTCAGCCAGGCTTGACCAGAGGGGTGTGAACAAGGATAATTAGAGCATACAGAACTCCTAAACCATATGCTGGGAAAACTCAGGAAGTCCATGTTAGTAATTATTCAAAAAAGTAAAGTGTCCTATTTCTTTATTTGCCTAGGCCAAAGGAGAAGTGTGTTTTCAATGTTGACCAGGTTGATAAGGGCTCAATTCACAGCTCTACCAACATCTAATATTTCACTTCCTTTTGCTTCTGTTTCCCCAAGCATAAGATAGAGCTCATCAGAATTTGGTCCAGATTTTGGAAATATATTTAAGTATTACTCTCTTCAACATAGCAAGCCTATTTTGGAAGCAAAACTGCCATCCCATTTTCAGGAGACACTTCAGCACTGAAGGGACTAATTACCTTCATTGCCTGCCCGTAAGGCTTGGTGTCCTGAATGCTTATTTAATTTTTGACTCATTGGTAAAAGCTTATGCAAAAGTCTTAGCTGGGTGAAAGATGCTGAGGACTAAGGGCTACTCTTTATCAGGATGTGGCAAGACGGTTTTGTGGCTACAGTGGGTCTGTGCGTTGTAAGAGACAGGTCTGTAATAAGATTATTTGTTTAAATACCTGTCTTCCTTGGGCACCTGCCCACAACAGGGCAGGTGTTTTTAGGTGGGCCTGCAGCAATAGGACAGGGGGTAATGGTTTTAAACTAAAAGAGGGCGGATTTAGACTGGATATAAGGAAGAAATTTTTCACAGTGAGGATGGTGAAACACCGGCACAGGTTGCCCAGAGAGGTGGTCGATGTCCCATCCCTGGAAACATTCTAGACCAGATTGGACACGGCTCTGAGCAACCTGATCTAGTTGAAGATGTCCCTGCTCACTGCAGGGGGTTGGACTAGATGGCCTTTACAGGTCCCTTCCAACCCAAACTATTCTATGATTCTATGATTCTTTGACACTGAACCGGGCAGATCCCTGTGCTGCTGTGCCAATCTATAGCACATATTCGGGATTGGACACAACCTTGATCAACTAAGGGGGCGTGCAGCCAGGGCATGTAATACAGCAGCTAAAGACCACCTCCTCCTCACCCCTCTATATCCCTGTAAAATTAGGCTTAGTCTCAGGAGGAGTATTACCCTTCACAGTGTTGGTATATAGCCAGTTCACATTTCTGCAGCCCAGCAGAGACATGCTGCTATAAAGCCAGGTTAACGCTGTGGGAAACCAATCCTGCCCGTTGATAAGCATGTTAAACTTATAATGGGTTTACTTCTTCGAAAAAGAGCCTTGGAAGCCTGTGGGTAGGCAGATCAAAGGAATTCATAAAATTGGGGTTCTACAGGCGTTGTTTTGTTTTGTTTGATTTGGTTTGGCTTAAGGCAAGCTCACAGGACCAGTTCTCGTCCACACAAGGCCCCCAAACTAAGCTTTGGTTCTTTGACTCACTGTATCTACAATAGGTCATTTCTGTCACTTCTTTTTCACTAATTCAAAGAAAAAAAAATATTGCTCTGCAGCAGGAAAGTAGAACTTCTTTTGCTCTGCTGAGTATAATGTAGGTAGACAAACAATCAAATAAAGATCTCCCATTCAGTCTTGGAGAAAAAAAAATCATGTTCAAATTCAAGAGTGTGTAGCAGATTAAAACAATAAATTGTGACTCTGTTTTTCTTTGCCCTGGATTATCCACATTTCCTGTACATGCCATAGCATCCTTTACAGCACTCCCCCTTGTTTAAGGATTCCCTGACTGGCATTGCCAGAAATCCTTTCTGTCTTGATCCTGCTGACCTGACTTTGACATTACCACGTGATTGGAAACTGTCGCTGAGTAAGAGGCATAGGATCAGTGTCTCCAGGGAAATTAGTTCCTCTTTAAAGCAGGTACAGATCTTACTGCTGCTTCTGAATGAATGCTTCAGCATCAGTCCTCCCCCCTTTTTGAATATATGCATTAATTTAAGAATGTAGGAGATGTGGCGGCCAGAGACACAGAAATCTGACTCATCCCAGCTGCCCTCTGTGTATGTAGATCACATGAAATGTCAGCTATTAGAATGCGTAATACAGTATATTACCTTCATGGGCCAGTGAATGCTTCTTTGCATGCAATGCTTGGGGAGAAGGCAAAGAAAACTAGTTCATATTAAGCTTTGATTAAACAGAAACTGAGACATTCCCCCACTTTCCTGAACACAAATAAGAGTGAGTCATATTTCCTCCAGGCAACTTACTGTTTCCCACACCAAGCACATATAAGATGTCCCCAGAGCTTGTTATCCCAGAATTCCACTTTTTCTTCAAGGGGCTATGCTTAGACCTTACAGGGGTATGAGTACAGCTAAGCAAAGCTATGGCTTTAACTCAGCTGTGGGACATTTCTCAGTAATCTCTGAACCTCTGTTGAGATTGAAACAGGTGAAAACAACAAACAAAACCCAAAAGACCCAACCCTTGATGGGCTACCCTTTAGAGGCACAATTCACACCAGACCTAAAAGTCCTGAGAGATCCTCCCTGAGGTATAGCAAATCACCAGTTCATCCCTCAGACAAAACCAGGCTGAAATGCAGCGTTCTTAGAGAACATGGAGTCATTCATGCACTGGTCCAAGTTCTCAAAACCTTGAGCCAAGTTCAGCTCTAGGACAACCAGCAGAGACAGGTTTAACTCCTAACTGGCTGGGCTTTGCCACATGGCTTCGGTGGAGTCACCCTGAGTTTAATCCAGTGCTCCTGAGCATAATTTGTCTAATTAATTAAACGATGTATCCCAAACTGCATGTCTGAGGCATCAACTGAGGCAGGAATTTAAGACTGACTTTTTCTTGTGAACTCCAGTGCTATCTTCAGAGCCCCAGGGCTAGTGACCCTTGTGTACCGAGCTCCAGAGCCTGGTCCCACTGAAAGAAATGGAAAGGCTCAGGATAGATCAGAGTTTGGCCCAGGCATAAATCATAACTGCTTTCCCACTGCCTGGCCCTACAAACGCAGACTCCGTACACACCTCGTGGAGTACCTCAGGCACAATGGTCCCGATACACAGAAGGCAAAACGCGCCATATATTTTGATTTGCACATTTTACCTCGTATCTCATTGTATGATTTATTTTTCTTCCCGCCTCACCCCCTAAAGCAAACTTTCTGGCACTGAGTGCACAGAATGACCTTTTGTCCCCCGTCAGGTGTCAGCTGGGGGTCGTGATGTCTCTGTCCAGGTTTGTCACTGGATTCATTGACACGAATAAAAGCTTCTTTATTACCAGAAATGTGACAGGTGTCAAAAAATGAATCTGAGATTTACTTCCAGCTTTGGTCAAACAAATGCACAATTCAAAACAGTTCAACACTGAGCAAAAGTTACTTTGCTCTGCAACAGCAGTTCCAAAATAATCAACAGCAGCTGTGGCTCTGGCAACAGTTGACAACGGATTTGGGATAACCTGGGTCATTCAGGACAAACTTGGGAAAACACTTAGGTCTTGTCAGAGAAAGTCTCCAAATAATACGAATAATTGATGTTTCAGGCTCTCTGGATATGCTGAATGAGGTATATATCCTCACCACTATTCCAGCTTATCAATACTGAAATGATGTACCTGGATTTTATAAAGGCTTCATTAATTCAGCAGCCACTGGAGTAGACACTGTGGACTAAGCTCATGAGAAACGAATGCACTACATATTTCAAGCCTCGATTCTTATGTCTATGTGGCAAGAAAGAGCAAGTGAACCCCCAAACCAACTGTCAGGTTTTTTATGCCTTCTTCCGAAACATTGTGCATTACCACTGCCAAAGGCTGCATTCCTAAATTAGAGGCATGATTGTGTGAGTCAGTCCAGCGGTTTCCATGTCCCTGTGCAACACTCTATCAACACAGGTGTCAGGTAACCTTCCTTACCCTCCTTCACTGTCAGTGAAAACAAGTTTGAAAGAAGATGAAAAGTAAGATTATCCTTCTCTGACGCTGACATTCTCAAGGAGGAAAACAGTAAAAAAGAACCTTGCTGGAAAAAAAAATCAGCAAGGTTTGAAATACACAGTGTGAAATATCTGGAAATGAAGCTGGTGTATGGTCAAGCTGCCATTACCATTGCCATCCTCTAACTGGGCAAGGATATACTGTAGATGTATTTGGAAAGCCATGCTCCCACCCCAAAATCTATTGGCTTGGATATAAAGATACCTTTCACTGAACCTCAGTACAATACTTTCTCTAAGAGTTCTCCCAAACTCCAACTGTTCTGAGCTCAGATGATTTTCTGAAACTGATGTGGCTTATTGGTCTAGGACACTCGAGATCTATTTAGCACTTTTCCAAACTTTTGTTTAATGTCCCCTCAAATTCACATGAAATTCTGCATCCACAATGTCCTTTGGCAAGGAGCCCCATAGAGCTACACCCATGCTTTGAGGAAACACAGGCTTCTGCATGTTTTGAACCAGGTTCCTTCATCTAATGCCCCCTTCCAAGTTCTTCTATTAGAAGCTGAACAGACAGTCCCTATTCACACTCTCCATGCCATTCACTCTATCAAATCTGCCCACACCTCACCCATTTCTAACCAGGCAAAACAGTCCTAGTCTATTCAAACCATTCTTTGTATAGAAGCTATTCCAATTTCTGACTTGAGTCTGGGGGTACCTGCTCCACTGCATGCAATGTAGCTTAAAAATATAACATACAGGAAATGAAAATATACTGTAGTAATTACTCTAAAAGAAACACGGTTTATTTCAGCATTCTTCCTTGAAAGTAGCTTTCAATAAGCAACTGCACTTTTCCTCCACTGCGCTAAAGACATTTAATAAAAAACTGTAAAAATATACTTGGGTTTCTCCCCTGAAAAATGGGGAAATCAAAGGAAAATATCCAGCCTTTTAGTCAGTCTTTCTTGGTTCAGCTAGCCCATACACCTAATGAGAAATTATGAAATATCAGAAATACACACAGCAAACAATTTCCTTGGTTAGCTCACAGGCAGAAAGTTTGTCAGAACTAAAATGTTACATTCATTCCTTAAACTCACAGTCTAATATAATTTATGGAGCTGTTGTACTTCTGTGGGACAAATGTTTGTGAGAGACTGTTCACTGAGATTTGGGGAGGGTTGTTATTACTCTGCCTTGCTTAATAAAGTGTATGTGGCAGAGGACACAAGGAAATGGTGTCAATGCCATTCCCCATAAAGTAAAATAAAAAAGTACCCAATGCTAAGTGGGGGACCAGACAGACAGTTTGATTTCTCTTTTTTTCTTAATGAGTTTCACTATCTACATGGGAATAAAAAAAAAAGTAAAGACAAAAAAAGCACAAACTCCCAGAGGAAGTTAATTAACTATTCTCTACAACTCCTTCTCCTTATTCATTCTCTCCGTTTCTTTCAATTGGCAGGGTCCCATGGCGATCATCGTGGAAGAAAAGCATCCT
>NW_010546752.1:0-35947 GCF_000687285.1 Phaethon lepturus
AAGCCACGCGATTAACCCGTCCGCTCCCGCCAGCGACAACCCAGGGCACTACCACGAGTTAAGAGCCACAACAAAGACCATACCTTCCTCCAGGCTGAGCTGCCGGGCTTCATTTCGGAGAGGAAAGATGGACTCCCGTCCCTGCCACACCCACTGCCGCAGGAGCCGATCCTGACTGAGCCCAGGGCACTGCCGCACCCCGGCTGTTGTAGGCTGGGGGCGGGCTCCGGTTTGCTGCAGCGGCACCTGGACGTTAGCACTGTTAATGGGGGCCAGCTGGGGGGGCTGCCGGCCCCCTGAGGTGCTGGTGGTGGGCACACAGCCAGCCCCCGGTGCAAGCGACAGAGGGGAGGTGGTGGGAGAACCCTTGCTGGAAGGACTTGGGGGAGCTCAGCGTCAGGTTTGGGTGCTCCCGGGGCGTTGGTTGTGTAATTAAGGCTCACCTAATGGGCCAGCAGCCTCACAAAGCACGTCAGGGGTAAGGGCTTGGAAAGTTGTTCTGGATTAGGGTGATAGGAAAGAAAATCACTCCTTTTCTTGTACCTTTCTTGTTCTTTACAGAAGCAATATGCTTTTTGGCAGTGCCGGGGATCTCACAAAGCCTCTTGAGATTCTCCACAGACCCAGATCTTCGTCAGCTCTGTACACGAGATCTGGAAAAAACTCCACTCCTCTGTCATGTGTTACCTAAAGATAGCCCCTCTGCGAGGAAGAGAGGCCAAAAAAAAGATGTCCTTCAGTACTCGGTTGTGACTGACTACATGAACTTAAAAATGGACTTCAATATTCACCTACAAATTTTTTTTATTAATGGTAGAGGTCTGCCAGTGTTGGTATTCTGGCAAGTGTAAAGTTGTCTTGAAATTGGGCAGGAAAAAGCACTGAATTTGTAATCTTTTACTGCCTCGTGAAAGGCATCTGATTTGGACATGGCAGACTTTTGCAGCACGTAAGCATTTCTATGAATTTCAATATACATAGTTTCCCACAGATTGAAATTCTTAGGGAAAGTTGCACGTTTCTGAGCTGCAAATACTGTGTGTGCTTAGTAAACAGTTTTATGAGCAGCAAAGTTGTGATTGCTATCAGGTGTCAATTTCTGTTGCGTGCTCTTTAACTTCACAGGAAGTATAAAGGTTGTTCTTGGGAGAAAAATCACCTTTCCACTGAGAATTAATCTTTTTTGGTAAGCTCTCGATTTCTGGCTTCCACCGTTCTGCTGCTGTCAATGTCCAGGTTCTGTACAAGGCGACTTACACATTGAGTGCCCCTTCCTTCTCTCATTTTTTATAATAAAGGATCTACAGACATAATGATTTGTTCATGCTTTTGTGCATTTTCTAGTGAATTTTTCTAGTTTTTCCTTGCAAATGACTACTCTTCTCCAATTTTACTAATTTTTTGCAAATATTCCAGTTAACAATTACGGCTGAAATAAAGAGCAACGCTGTTAAAACTATCCAACGGGGACCAAAGAAGCCAATACTTAATGACAAGCCTGGCCAGTCTGTACAATCTATTTCCTACAATTTTCAGGGTTCTTAAGATGTAAAAGGGTTCTCAGTTAACTGTAGCGACTTTGAAATTGGACAAAATTGTCATGGAACGTATCAGTGAATGTGTCAATGTTCAGTGAGAGTCTCTGCTCCATGAAAGCAAAAAGTTGACACAGTTTGTGAAGTGAGAAACAGACCTCAGTCTTGTGCAGATTTTACAGTGGTAGGAAATTCCAAAGAGAAAAGCCCAGTTACACTGAAAGTAACACAGCTCCACAGATCTGAAGGGAACGTTTACGGGCACGATTCACTTGCTGGTGTGAACATCCAGCAGCTTGGCAAATGAGAGGCAGCCATGTCTGGCTGAATGTTTAACGTGACGTGGGTTTCATGAATAATTTAACTACGTTTTTGCAAGATTTTCATGTATCTATCCAAAACCGGAAGAGTAATTCAGCTGCTGATTTGGTTTCTCTCTATTCTATTCTATTGCAAAAGTTGTTCGCAAAAAGGATTTGCTGCCACCATAGAAAAGCGCTTAGATCAAATTATGGGCACGGCCTTGCAGGAAAAGGATGAAGAGGTTACAGGATACTGGAGGGTGGAATTCTTCCCTCCCCAAGATGATACGGGTAGGTCTGAGCAGGGAGACGTACCCATTCACCTGCCCGTCTTGTAGTGCACCAGTTTTATTCCTGCTCCGTTAGCACAGCTAACAGCTGGCTGGAGCAAAGAGAAAAGCGGCAGAGCTTGCAAAAGATGGTAGAAGTTTTCAGCAACAGGACACAAACATAGGAAATGAAGGGAGAGGCTGAAAACCTGTTACAGCTATCCTCTCTTTAGAAAAAGTGGTGACGCTGAAACAGAGAGGAGGCAAAAAAGGAAAAACAAACAGAAAATCTAACTAAATCTAGACCATCTCAGCTCTATGGAAATGAGACACTTTTCTGGAGATCCCTCCAGTCTCTCAAGCACAGGGTAAATTTTTTATTAATAAAAACTGTTATTATGTGAATTATGTGAATTACATGAAAAAGAACCAGAATTAAGACCATGGTAAGCAGCTGGTAAATGTTCACTATACAGATTTTCGGTTTTAACTTTTTTAAAATAGTATTAAGTCCTTGCAATGGTTGGGCTGAATCATATCCACTTAGAACTCGTTTATTTGGCAAGATCCAGCACAATAAATTCTTAGCAGTTCTAGATTAACTGTCCATATGGCATAATGGGGTACTGTTTGGTATCACAGCTGGTATTTATTTGTTCAGGAGCCTACCAATGCTTTTCAGGGCTATTAATATCACCTAAATGTGAATAATTATCTTAACCCCTGTACATTCTTTCTGCGGTCTACAGGAAGAAATAAATGTAGGTCCTCCAAAAGGCTATTCATAGCAACAACTTAGTTTAGCATTTCGAATTGCCTCCTGGAATGCCCTCTCTCTGTGTGGTAAACTGAGGGAAACCGTTCTTCTAGCTCAGACGTTTGAGTTAGCTGCCAAATGGCAGGAAGTGTAAATATCCCCATTTTCCTTCTTTTTAAATACTTCTCTCAGGACCTCATTTGACCTTTGAGGTACGGTAATATTTTAAAAGTAGCAAGATTAAGCCTTTAGCAAAAAACTAAAGCAAAATTACACAGAAACAGAATAGGGGAAGGACTACAAAACAGAGCTGGCAAATAATTTACCCATTTTTCTATGTCTGCATTTCAACCATTTCTTTATATCTGACTAAATCAGGACATTTGGTTCTATTTTCTACCAACACATCGAATTTTTTTTTTTAATCTGCCCTCTCTGAAATGATCAATTTGAAACACATTTTTTAGACTACAACAAAAATGTGTATTTCATCCTGAAGTAACATTCAAGTTAAAATAGAAGTCTGGGTGTAGCTACAATATAAAACAATCCACTTCAAAGATACACGTTTGTGCCTTTTTAATTCACCTCGTCAAAAAATTTAGAAATGTTTGAACTTACGTGGTTTACATGGAAAGTGCTGGTTTGGTTCTTGCCATTTCTGAGATTGAGAAACTCTAAGCCTCACCTCAGGTCTCTTCCAGTCCATTTCTCCATTATTTGGTTTTGCTTTTAAAGTTTCTAGTTTTCTACATAAAATTGTATTTTCACTAATAGAAATGACATAAACTGAAAGTTTACGTAAGCGTAGATAGCAAGTGCAGATTTTTAACAACAAAGGTAATTGACCATTCAAAGAAGCTCTCATAAACTCTTTCTCTTCAAAGCGTTGCAAAGATGTGTGCTATGAGAATAGTAGCTATGAAAAAAAAGTAAATTGGGCTGTCCAACCTCAGTTAGGATGCTTGATACTTCTAACACGGATGTATCAGGGTGAACATAGAAGCCTGTGCTTTACTAAAGATAGGCAAGATGATCTGTATGTCTCGTCCATCTCTACAGAGACTTGGTATTTTGAAGTCATCCAAGAAAATGCTGCAGTCATACCAAACTGCTGAAAATTACAATTTGCAATGCAAGATCCAGTATTGCTTTCTACATTAGCAAAATACATATATTATTTAAACGTATGTATATTTGTGTTATATATGTGTTATCCACTCTACTGTTCTGTAGATTTAACCTCCTGTTTGCAAATCACATGACCAGCGGAGTTCATAATCCCAAAATCACCAAGAACCGTGAAGCCTTGCAGTAGATGAACAGGGCAAGACACCGGCATAGAAAGTACTGCACCACTGTTCCGCAAATAATAAACCGTGAAAAAGAATTAAAACGTTAAACTATATGTATTTTTTTAACTTTTCTAGGGCTTAAGATAAAAAGTGAGCCAGCTGAGCAGAATCCAGATGGTGCCCCAGTTTCCTTAAGGAGCCATCAGTGTCTGGTCTGTTATATCTGTTCTCATAATAATAAAACGAGGACAAATATTAAACCCTGTTAAAGTAACCCATACAGACCCCATAAGCAATTAAGCGGTTGATGAAACAGCACATAGTGTTCCTCCCATATGCTAATGTGCAGCATAAATTTCAGTTCTCTCCCCTCTTTTCTAACCGTAACTAGTACTCCTTGTGACCAAAGAGAGTGCACGGAGCAGAATACTACTCCTGGAAATAGCAATTTAATCACTTGCTGACTCAACAACAATTTAGCTAAAGAAATTGGGTCTTTGAATTCAGTTACCAATGGGGGAAAAAGTTTTTTGTTTTCTTTAACACTTATTGAAAGGTCTGAAAAAAATCATGTATATTCTTACCATGGAAATCCCCCCTTACTTCCTTTAAGTGTTTCTCAGTCATCTCTACAGAGAAGGCGATGCTTACACTGGAGTAGAGGCTGACAAGATCTCTTTCATATGAAACATTTTGATTAGTATATATAACATGTATAACATTTATGTTTTCAAATATTAGCCAGTTTCATTAACTAAACTTTTCATCAAAGAGTTATTGCATTTGTATTTATAATAGAGATAAAGAGAAAGTAGGAAGTGGAAAAAAACGAGAGGTCAGCGGAAAGGGAAAAGATTGAAATCAGTCTGGTACAAGTAAAAGTAAGAAGAGTAAAGGTTATTTTAGACATCTGATAGCTGGCCCAGAAACGTGTAAAATCTGGAGAGCAGAACTCCTTTTAGAAAGGCGTGCAGTTGTACCTTTAGACGTGACTAGCTCCATGTGCAAGACAGTGCTTAACAGGGCATATAATTTAAAAATCCAGCTTCCACAACAGATGGCTTTATTTACCGTGTTTAGACACGTTGCATGGGGGAAATCTTCCACTGGAAGCACAGTTGTGTGTGCTGCAAAATAATCGGATGTGGGTCAAAAATTAGACTGCCCTAACACTTGGTGCCAGTGTTTATGTAAGATTGTCACAATCTGTCCAAAGCAGAAAATGATCCAAATAATTAGTTGTATTTAGTGTGTGATGTTTTCCCCCCTAAAATAATTCCGACTGTCCTAACTGGAACGTGACAGAGGTTTCCAATGCTGCATTTTTCCCCTTGGTACAGTGCTTGCAGTGTGACTTTTGTAATACTCTTTCTTGCCATAAAGACCTACAACCATGCGATCCATCAGCCTTCTGATAAACTCCGGGAAACACGAAGCCGTGTAAAAATCACGCGTGTGAATCACTCTTCTTCAGTGAAGAGTGGCTTGTGAATGGAAACACTGAAGGGCAGCTCTAGGAGACACTAGAAAGAAACACTGTATTACAGCACAGGAAAACACGACTTGATCCTCTTTAAATTTCCTTGCTGGTGCATGTCTCGGACCTAAGAAAGTACCAAGTAATTTTCTGTCTCCTTTGTTTTACAGCTAAGAACGCTGTTGACCAGTATGACCAGAGGAAAGGTAAAAGGTGCTGTAGCACAAGGCACCCAACCAAGAAATCAGAAGCAGAGACTGGAACACAGAAGGCACACTAGCAGTAGTCTTACGTGATGGGGAGGCAATGTTTTGTTTGGAGGAGAAAGTGGGCTTAATTAAAATGGAGATGTTTCTCAAGTTCATGGGCATCCTGCATTCATGACAGAGCTGCTAGGAGCTGATCTCCTTTTAAAAAAATTATTTCCCTCCTAAGTTCAGTTTCTTTCCATTCTAGTCATACAGTAACGAATAGTAGTTTTTTTTTTTTAAATCAGTAATTGTTAAAAAAACAAATATGTGGATCCTGAGGGTTTAGGTTTTTTTCGTATTTGCCTAAAACCAGAAGTAGCTTCTAATGAAATTAAGGTCATTGACCAGTTCCAGAGTGTGATTTGCTATTGGCAGTAGCAGGACCAAATTTCCAGAGTGGCTCAATCATAAGCCTGTTCTAAGTTGTATTTTGCTGTTGTGTGCTTCAGAGGAAAGTCATTGGTACAGCATAACTGCACTGGTCTTACCGGACTTCTTGGGCAGATCTTCAAACTATGGAGCCACAGAGAGAATTGGGATGTCCTTCCACATTACTAGTTTCTAAACTAGCAAACAATCATTAACCTGGAACTGTTACTAATTTTAAGTAAGAACAAACGGTATGAGTTTTAGCAGTTCACTAACATAAAAAATTATTTAAGGAAAGTAAAAAGAAAAGAAGTGATACCAGCACTCTTATCTAAAGATTCATTGTTATTGTACAAGAAACTTGAAAAAAGGCTGCTCAATAATGTTGCCTGCTAGAAAAATTGTTTCTTTTATACAGACATTCACTGAACAGCATAATCAGGGTCTTGGGGGTCTTCAGAAAAAGAAATGAGGACAATTTTAAATGCATTTTTTGAAAGTAAGTGTATGTTGCAAGGGCTGATTAATGTTACTTTGGGGTTTATGGTTTCATTAGCTGTAAATTCTATGTTGCTGTAACAACACTGAGAGCCAAGGGTTTTATTTATTTATTTATTTTTAATTGCGGCATTAATTTCTGTGCTTTATTCTCATTTTTCTCATACCAAAAGTTTATTGACTCACTGGTTTTTACACTGTTGACTGTCCAAGCTGTGCCTGACTCCACTGAACCAGACTGATACCTTGGCTCCAGTAAACCAAGCGGCAAGCTGACTTTTCAGTGGGAAGAGGATTTCATGTGTTCACAGCAGATGTTGCAACTTGCCTCAAGGGCAGTCTCCCTTAAAAAAAACAGGAGAATACAACAAAGTCTACCGTGTCTAACTGATGCATATCGATAGGCTGGAAGCTTATGCAGAGTTTGAAAGTGCTATGGAGGTATTTCGCAACACAGCAATGTCAAAAGTTGCTAGTTCAACACTTTCCATAGCGTTTTCCAACGAAAGAGCTCTAGAAGCCAGGAAAATACATGGGTTAAGCGTGGTGCAATTTACATGTCTTTTGCCATCAGCCAACTCCTTTGAAGTGTTAATTCAGAGAACCCATCTCTTTACTCCAGAAGTTCAAGCACCATTTCTTGTTAATAGGCAGCTAGAACACTCTGATGGTGATAGATTTTTGAGTTAAGATATTTGGTAACAGTTCTAAAACAGAATAGTCCTTTAATTTTGGGTAACTATGTATAGCATAAATTTCTTTCTAGGAAGACTTGGGAGCCATCAACAAAAACTAATTTTCTTACAAGGAAAATAATAATCGGAACAATGTCTATTTTTAAAAGGTCAGACAACCCAATTAGTGGATATTATGGCGAAAAGCCTTTGTATTTCCTCCATCAAAATGGTGGATGAAACTGGGGGGGGGGGAAGGAGAGGGAAGAAAAGAGAGGAGAGGACACTTTTTACACATCTCTAACAATACTATGTATTTTGCTCTTGAAATTTTTCCTAACAGCAGTATTGTCTCTTCAAGGAGGTGAAGTTACTTACATTGATCCTCTCTGTGTTTTTTCTATTAATACCTCTTGCAGGCAGATTTCCTACTGAGCTCGATTCTGTGTCTTTCCTTGGCCACATCTGCCGCTTGTGCGAAAGCATATGTGCAAGATTCGTGACATTGAGGAAAGGCAGTAAACTGACACCACGTGAGTTCTCCATGGCCAAGCTGTAAGTACGGCGTACGGTGGAGCAGTGAACCTTTTCCTATCGGTGGCCACCTTGAAGGGCGAGCTGCCAGACGGCGAGAGCTTAGCACTGCACCCAGAAAGCCTGGAAGAACCTCTGCATGCCTGGCTCTGCAATAATAAACTGAGAGAGAGGGATTGCACAGATGAGTTGAAATTTCTGCTTTGCGGGTTTTGGTAGGAGTTAAAGCACCAGCAAGAAAAACGTGATTTTAGTTTGTTGAAAAAATGAATCAATGTGATTGTGAAAGTAGTTACAGAAACGAACGTATTCTGACCGTCGTGAAGCCTCTTGGTTTTGTCCAGAGCATTAACCAACGTCATGTACCAGGCCTTCCAGAAAGCTACCAGATATTGAACATTGCTACAGTGCTATCAAATTTATCCTAGGTCCTAGGAAAAGTGAGGATGTGAGATTCTGTTTTCCTGAGTTCTGTATCAAAGCCAGAAGACTGCTCTTAATTTCCAGGGTCTTTTTCGGATACTGATTACCAATTGATTAAATAAGAGGTTCAGTATTATCTCATTAATAGTTCAGTATTCTCTCATTATCACATTAATAGTTTTTTCAGAAGTACAGAATTTTGTCTGACTTTGGCATTGTGCCCATATGGACACGTGGGACACGTGGACATAAAAATTCAGAAGAAATTTTAGTGACTTAAAATCGTTAGGATGGCATCTGAAAGAGTCCTACGGGAGGTGTTTGAGAGTTTGAGATGTGCTGATAGTGACGGATAACCACGAACCAGGCCTTCCAGAGTGAATTATCACTCTTTCAGAGAAATGACAGTTAGCAGAAGGTGAGTGCGGAAAGTCAAGTTACCGTGAATGAGTTCAGTCCTCCTTCTCGGCGGGATAACTCCTGTCGGGGAGCGGGAAGTCCTGTCCTACCTGCTGGGACTTTGCTTTGAAGAACTGCATTTTGCCTTTCTGGGACCTGGCACTGATCGGTTACTTAGACGTCAAAAAATGGCAGATACTTTTAGGCTGATGTGGTTAATCCTACCAGCGACATGCACCTAAGGCAAAAACCCTGAGTTGGCTGGGTGCTGAATGCGTGTGACACCCAACATACCCGTCTGTAATCAGAAAGGTATGTAGACCGACAGTCGGGTTTTCTAGCTTAACACATCATTAACAAGAAACAAGCTTCGATTTGAAAGAAAAAGAGAGAAGACTAACTTAAACATTAAAATAATTTTCAGTCATTTAAGTTACATAGTTCCCACTCCAGAAGCTTTGATCATGTATAATCCTATTGAAAGGCTGAATTGTAATCAGTCTCCCATACATTATGTTGCAATGCTGCGGCGCTAGTGCATGACAGAATTTTGTTTTCCATTAGTTCATTCTTTGCTGGAAATATAAACACTCTATATGCTTAATAGTCCAAAAAATGAATGTTATTGCTTTTTAAAATTGCCTGCTAATGAGTATTTTGCTTGCTATTAAAAAAATCTGAGTGCCTTAGGACCATCTTTCTAATGCTGACATACCTATTTTCAACACCAACAGTGTTGAGCAATCAAAACAAAATCATCCCAGACACTGCTTTTAGTAAAAGCAACCATGTTTTTTAACTGATCAAAATGGATGTTTACAGCATCTGTGGAACCAGGACTGATTTAAAAATAGCTTTTCACTGAACTATGAACAATTTCATCTCCAGTCCAATGCAGCAGTGATGGCTGTGCAAACACGCATGTGGAACAGACAGTTATTTGCTAAGGAAAAAGCCCACTGTTCTAAAAAGGCTGGTTTTAAGTAGAAGGAAAAGAGGTGGTAGGAAAGGTTGTCACAGAATCCACGCAAATACTCAAGAAAGAGCGAAAGGTACAAGTAGACAGCACTGTGCTTTCTCTTCTGGGCTTGCGCAGCGTCTGATTTTCTGTAGCACCCGTGGACCACGGGTGGAATTAAGGATGGCTGTCCCTTCTAAAAATCAAGACATGGTACCTCTCATCACGGACCCACTGAAACGGCATGCTTTCACTGCCTCACAGCCCACACCGACAGGAGAGAGACCATCACTGGAAGCCAGCCAAAGTGAAGAGAAGGGTCATCGGAAAGTTTCCAGCGCACTGCATGTACTGTTGATTTGGTGGCCTGTATGTGTGAGACGCTGACAAGGCCTGAGCGAGCTGCTGGCGCTTGCAGGAAGAATCATTTCCCCAGGGAAGGGGCACTCTTGACTGCCGGAGAGGCCTGAGCGCACACTGGTGCGTAGGAAAAGCTCCTGCAAACCCCAGTGTCGTGGGTTAGCCCCAGCCGACAGCTAAGCCCCCCCCAGCCGCTCCCCCCCCCCCCGGGACGGGGGGGAGAATCGGAGGGGTGAAAGTGAGGAAACGCGTGCGTTGAGGCAAAGACAGTTTAACAGGGAAAGCAAAAGCCGCGCACACAAGCAAAGCAAAACAGGGAATCCATTCCCCGCTCCCCGTGGGCAGGCAGGAGCTCAGCCATCTCCAGCAAAGCAGGGCTCCCTCACGCGTAACGGTGACTTGGGAAGGCAAACGCCGTCACTCCCAACGTCCCCCCCTTCCTCCTCCTGCCCCCAGCTCTACACGCGGAGCATGACGCCGTATGGCGCGGGGTGTCCCTTGGTCAGCCGGGGTCAGCTGTCCCGGCCGTGTCCCCTCCCGACGTCTTGTGCCCCCCCCGGCTCCTCGCTGGCGGGGTGGGGTGAGGAGCAGCAAAGGCCTGGGCGCTGTGTAAGCGCTGCTCAGCAATAACAAACGCACCCCGGGGTTATTCTACTGTGAAGAAAAGTAACTCTGTCCCAGCCAAAACCAGCACACCCAGTCATACCCAGTTTACCCTGCTGTGCCAGCAGAATGGAGGTATTTGTAAGGGCTTCTGTACTCTAATGAACCACTTAATTAGTAGTAACTACGAGTGCAACTGTGCTCTTTGAGGAAAGAATGGAATTCATACTGTTATCAGTTTTACAGAATATTAACTAAACCTGGATTAGCCTATCTGCAGTTTTTCATGTAATGAAAAAAAAGGCTTACTAAATTAATGGTTGTTTTCCATCATATTGGGGAGAAGAGATCATATGCACAAGGGTACACTCAAATATAAAGTGTGATTAAATAATCTTTGTCAGAAATAACATTTTCTTTATATTCTGGTAGGATACAAAATGTTACATCTAAGAATATATCATTTTTATCCTTCTGATGTCCTGTGGTGGTGTTCTGAGAGGGAGCTAGAGAGCTATAGCCAACCATGAGTATTTTTGTTAATTATTATGTTCCAATTTTGTGTTAAAATGGAAAACTAAAAGCAGGAACAGAAATTAAATATTTAGGAGCAAAAAAAAAAAAAAAAAGAGTTTACCTCAGTTCTAAGTAAAAATATATTCACGTCATGAAACCTTCTTTGATGGCAGCAGATGTAGGAGCTGAGGGAAAGGTGTCTTTGTTAGACAACTGAGAAGGGACGTCATGGGCTGCGTGAGTCTGGGGAATGATTTGAGATGACATACTTCCAAAGCGATCGCTTCCGTTCCCAGGTGAAGCATGCGAGCAGGCAGGTATCAAACCCCGTGTTGGCCCACACAGTGTTACGTCTTGTCTCCAGGGCCGTCAATCCGGCATACGTCGTAAGTAATTAATTGTGATGAGAGAGGCTGGGGGAGAGGGAGAGAGAAAAAAAATCTCCTGCTTTTATCACTTGATAATGCATTTCAGTTCTTTGGCAGCACATCGGGATACGGGTTTTTCAGCCATTTGCATTTATTTCATAACAAGGCTTTCTTAAATCAATACTGGGCAAAAGAATAGAAGCAAAACATTCTTTGAAACTCACTTGTCTTAAATGGAAAAAAAACATTCAGTCTGAGACAAAAAAAATTTCTGCAGACAAATGTATCATCTACTTCCCTTCTACCGAAACCTGCTGAAGGTATTGTACATAGCTAACTGGCGTGCTTACAAGAACGGAGGTTTTTGGGTTTTTTATTTGTTTAGTCCTGTTCCCACGATGCTGGCTTGGTTATTTCTCTGAACAAGGAAGCTAATGAAAGGAAAGTGATATTAAAGAAACCAGTGTTTTCTTTATTATTATTGTTTAAAGAAAATATTGTTTAAAGAGAGCAATATTTTCTTTATTATTATTTATACTGAAAACCGAAAATAAATTTACAATAATGCTGCATAAAACTATGGTGTTTTTAAAAAAAGTTCACTGAAGCTGTATTTTGCAATTATATGTCCTGAGTTTTTGCACAGCCAGCGAAGTCTATACGAAACATCTAATAACGTACTTATTGGAGATGCCCAGGTATGATTTAGGAAACGATATATTCCCAGCACACCATTGAGAATAGTGTAAAGAAATACTTTCTTTCATGGTTTCATTTCCAGCATATCCGCTTGTACAAACTCTGCACTACTCCATTATGTAAAAAAATATATTTTTTCCCTGTGACCAACCACCACATAACACATACACAGTGCAGACTCAACTATACATAAATAAATAATCCCAGAAGGGCTTGCTACCGGGGCTGTATTTTCTGATATTCAAAAACACATTCTCATGCTCTTTTATCAGATCTCTAATTTCATTATGCACCTAAAAAATACAGAACAAGGAACCAAGCCAGCTCCTCACACATTAGGAAATCCATACATGCCCACAGCACATGGAAGTAACGGCTCAAAGTCACTAAGAGGGTGTCCAGTTGCTAATACTTCGTTTGTCATGCCAGTATTTGATACCAATTCATGAGTATTTGGTACCAATTCATGAGTATCAGGCAATGAATCGTAACTGCAGTGTAACCTGCTTTGCTGCACTGCTTAATATTTTCTCCTCAGTACCACAAGGTTAGTCCAAAAACTGAACCAAAAATTAAATCGGTTCAATCTGAAACAAATATATCTGTTCCATTTTCCTTGCTTAAGCAAAAAGGTCATTTCCACACAAAATATTTTGGTTGATCTGGAACAAAACGGTCCGCTCTCCAAGACTGAAGTGTAAGATTAGATTTCACAAAATCGCAGGAGGAGGAACCCCCACCATCTCTGTCATGTCTGGTAGCTCACACTACGAATCGTCAATCTCCTCTCCTACGAGCTGTGAGACGACGTGTCTAAATTTCCAGGCGTGGTAGCTAAAAGGCACTCTGGCATGAGGATGATGAAGGAGCTAGGCAGAAGAAGGGCTCTTAGGCTCCTCTGTAGCAACGGATGAACTTGCTGTGAATAGTTCCATGCATTCACCGGGACAAGCGGAGCAGATGCCGGCTGGGCTCAGCTGCCGGCTGAGTGACCCGGTGACCACGCGCGAGAGCGGTAGCCCTTTGCACGCTGCCTGCGCACAAGCAGCAAGGTGGGGACTCCTCAGCACCTCGTTCTGAACCCCCGTCTGGTACATAGCAACTCCCCCAAAATGCAGAAAGGGCAAAACAAAGTCCTGTCGGACGGAGGTGCCTGCAGCTTGTGACCCTGCGCGGTGTGGTCGAGCTCGGCGCTGAACCAAGCCAAGAACTTGATTTTCTTTCCGTGGAAAACTGTTGTTCTGTGCATTGTACAACTGCGATCCCAAACCGATGTATGACAGAAACTGCAGACGTCAAGGAGGGAAGATAAACCCTGCTTGAATAGAGTTTACAATTACTTTGCTCACCTGCTATGCTGGCGTCTGGAAAAAAGGCAAAGTACGAAGTATTAAAGACGCAGAGCCTGAAAGAACAAGGAGGAATAGGTCTCCCTGGTACCTGGAGTCCTGTTTCAAGGAATAAGGAAACTGAAGTCTGTCTATTGAATGCTGTCCTCATACCTGGTTGTCTAACGGCGTCCTGTGGCTCTGTAAAGCAGTACAGATGTTAATAAGCTGCAACCTCATTTTAAAAGTAAGTACAATATGAGGTGAGACTGTACAAATTGAAACTACATCATCTTAAAATGGTCTGAGGAGGAAGGCAGCGGTGTAATTGAAGTACTTAAATTTTTTAATAGAATAAATGAGGTCAACTGAAGTTGCTATGTTCACCACAAAAAAAAAAGCATTTAATTATTCATTAAATAAAAACCAAATTCAGAGCAGATGTTTCTAAGTACTTTTTCTGAGTTATAGTGAAATAGTAGCGTTACCGAACACAGAAAAAAATTACTATCTCTTTCAAGGAAGAACTAAAAAGAAAACACACAAACAATAGGCTACGGAAAGAACCTGCATGTATTATTTTTAGATGCCTGAATTACAGCCATTAAAAAAATGCTTTTCCAGATCTCGCTCTGCCTTTAGTTTCCATGAATTAATAGCACACTTCCTGGCAGAAATAAAACTATATTGCACACTTGCCTCACAAAACATAGGTAAAACATGTCTCCTCAGCTACAGAAATGCAGGCTTTCGGTATACCAGCTCTAATAAAAGTCTGTGAAAGCGAATGTTTTTTTCAAGCGTTCGTGACCAAAATAGTTATTAGTCTTCTATGTGTGCTATGCTTCTCTCTCAAAATGACCTTCTAAAATAGACATCATAACAAAGTTAAATTCCCTGAGCAAACTTTTGGAAACTAAATAATTGTAAGCCTCAGTTCATTTCCTGTGCCAAGCTGTGACATTTCTCGCTTTATTTTACATTAAAGTCATATAATGCCATTACTGTCCACTTATGAATGTTTAGACTAGATAGGCTTCTCCAGAAGTGATGGCAGTTTCCATGAGAACAGTATAATTTTCAGTGCAGAAGAAAGAACACATCAGCGCTTTAATGACAGAGCAGATATTGAGATTAAACGCAGCAGGGTTAGTGAAACCTGCCTGGATTTCGAAAGGATTGTGCATGAACTGAGAGTTTGAGAGTAGAGTGGACTTTCCCTGACTTCTTCACTGTTCTTGCATCAAGCATCAGAAAATGTTCCCTTTGGCTCACTTTGTACATCCACCACCCAACAGAAACACTAAACAACAAATTCAGCAAATACTAAACAACAACACTGTTCAACAACTGTTCTCCAGTTTTACCCAACTGTAGGTCAGCCTTTTCCTTGCAATTAGGTCATGTAAGAAAGGAAGCAATGGCAATAGCATCTCCTTTATGTAACTCACTTCAGATCTTTCCCAAGGTCAAGAATTTTTGTCAGTCGTAGTTCACAGAACGGGCGGTGGTGCTTCTTCCGAGAGTTCGAGTCCCGTGGTCCAGACAGTTAATCCCACACTGTAGCACTGCCTCTGTCATTGTTGGCCTTCCGTGTCATATGCAACACTGCTGAAATACAGAGAATTTTCAAACAACAACTAACTCCCTAGAGTCCTCCTCTAAAAGGGAGAATTATCGTTCCCAAGATTAGTGATATTCGAACATGCAGAACACTGGGCATACACGTAGTGCATACATTAGTATCAATGCCAAAAGAAAAATTCAAACTGTTCATTTGAAAATTAAGTTCTTAAACTTTCCAATTTTCCCTCAGAGATGCAAGCCAAGAATGTTCTGTTGCCTGAAAGAGATCAAGAGCATCATTGTGATTTCTTTATTTTATTCTTCTAAACAATTATCACCTGACAAATTTTAAAGGTAATTTCAAACAGAACCTGAATAAGCAAAGGCACGGCTGTATTGCCGTGCCAGAGAGCTACACTCAGCACGCCCTTGCACGCTACCAACTAGACTTCTTTGGCAGCCTCTATGTCAGCAAAAAGTGAGTATTTCTTCAGTATATGATTGATAACTGGTTCAAAAAGTTTCACCTATGTGCAGCTGTTGTGGAGTCTCCATCCCTGGAGATACTTAAAAGCCATCTGGACATGGTCCTGGGCGGCCGGCTCTAGGTGGCCCTGCTTGAGCAGGGGGTTGGACAAGATGACCTCCAGAGGTCCCTTCTAGCTTCAACTGTTCTGTGATTTGGTAAGGGCCCACAGTATAATTGTTAAAGGCTTAGTAGGTTTTAGTAGGCAACATGAAGTGCTTACTACCAGATTTTTCCGTCACAGGTTGTATGTCTTTACAGTTACAGGAGCTGATTATGTGCCATCTGACCCTTAAATGGGATCCTTTTCAAGCCCTCCAGAAGAATCAGAAAACCTCCCCCTTTGCCTAGCAAAGCAACCTGGTGAACAAGGATTTCAAAACAATTAAGATTTGATTAAAAAAAACTCTCTAAATTCATATAATCAACTAAGCAAAGTCTATACCCTGATTCTTTATATGAATACCTGCTAATTGAAGATGAAAGGCTTATAATATGGCTTTTAGGTAGGCATTGGGAACATGATCTGCTTTCTCAGCAATCCTTCAAGAAAAGATAATGTCCACGTTTGCCATTGCACCCGTCAAATGCGCTGCGGATACAAGCCCCTCGCTTTTGATTGCCTTTGTCATGTTGTGTTTCAGGAACGCGATGCAATGTGACGTTTCTGATACAGTATGGCAGAGCAACAGTCAGATCAACACATCTCGAGCCAGTCGTTTTTGAAAACAGGAAAGCGAACGTGGAGGCCAAAGGCAAGCCGTGAACTAGCAGTGATTCTTTCACAGGGCCCAAAATGTTTCTCTTCAGATGAAAACTGAAACACTGGCACTGTTTTCTTGCCCTGAAGTAACTGATTTCATCTAAATCACATTACACAGTCCAACAGGAATTGGAAGGGTGAAAGCAGGAGGCAACTTCAGAAAAAAAAAAAAAAAGAGTTAAGATTTTCAGGGTAGGGTTTATCGCTTTGTTCTACGCCATTAATTATACACATCATGTGTCTGATCTGACAGTTTTGTAGTGCTTTGTATCTTTAGTGAATCCTTTCCCTGGGAGGGAGGAAAGAGAAAAAGGTTAAAACTCAGGAAGAGAACTCCCATGTCAGGATTTTTTTTTAAAGGCTATACAGATGCTGACCACAATTTTCAAAGTCAAAATTTGTGTCTAAAACTAGAAGCCTAACCTCATACTTCAGAAACTTAAATAAGGAGCTTGATGTAATGGGGGGCAGCTGGTAATCCCAGGAAAGCCAGAGAACTGCTGAATGCTACGCAGTTTGAAAAATCAAGCCAGCGAACTGGAAATACTACATTTTCAGGTTTTTGTGAAGATATAGTTGTTGAAAATTCTCTGAATAGTTGGAGATAGCACTGTGGTTATCTTACAAGAGAAAAAGGAAAATGGGTAATTTAGATTTAGATGCTAAAACTGAGGTCTAGGGAAACTTGCTTCCCACCTAACTCTCAATCCAAGTTTTGAAACTTCACCTGTAAAATGGTAATGATTTCCTACCATTTCTGCTAAGCTCAGAAGGTCTCCAAAGACCTGGCTCCCTTACTATGTTTGTGAAATGTATATGCCCGGCCGCGGCTTCGATGTACACCAGAGTAATATAATGCCAGGGTAGGGAACATAGACTAGTTCTACTTCTTAAAAATCAGCCCTGATTATTGGAAGAAAAATCCATCTTAGTTCGTCGTCTCCTTAGCCCTCCCTCTCCCCCTCCCCACAGTCTGTCTCTGTTGGGTGCTCAGCCCAACCTGGACCTGCGGGCTTCCCCCCGGCAGTACGTTATACGGCCTTCTTCCACCCATACGAACAAGAAGCGAAATAATGCGGCTCTGTGATTTTTGGTGAAAGGGTGGCTGCGGGCTTTGGCTCCTTTCTTTGTTTTAGGGCCTTAAAATTGATAAGAATTCAACATGAGGTAGGACCTGGCTGAGCACCTTCCCAGCACATCACAGAAGGGCCACGTTCTGTGCACGTTCGCTTTCCTGTTTTCACCTCTCAGCCACTTTTGAGCTTATTGGTTTATGGGAGACACTTTAGGCTTCCTGACTCACCTCCTAAATGTGCTGTCTATTAAGAGGAAGCTTGACCATCAGCAGGGTCCTGATAAAATCACTTTGATTTAAGCGTATCTTCCTCGTCTGGGCTCCACCTCTACGGAAGAGCAGGGTGGGAGATGCCGAGCACCGTCGCCAAGCTCGCGGTTCGCAAAGCACACAGGTCAGCACGGGCGGCAGTCGCTCCTCGTAAGCGTTTGCGCTTCTTCCGCGCACCCTGAAGCCTTGTTGTTGAAGCGTCGAGCATCAACCTTCCGCAGTTGACCCTCGCTGTATTTAACAAGGATCTTTTGTTTCAGCAGCTCCTCTGCTAATCTCGCGCTTGCGTGAAACCGTCGTTGACGAGGTGAGGCCCTTTGCGGAGCCGACTGCTGCAGAGGCCCTTTAGCTTAAACGAAAACGACAGCGCCTCAGCGAGGCCTAACGTAAATTCTTTGATGGAAGATGGATTCAGAAAGAGAAGTGACTCTCGCTGCTGTCAGGAGCCGTGCTTTTTTCAGGCGCCAGCACCCTACGGTACCGCGGTGAGTAGAGCAATTCCTAGCACCATCGATCGGTAAACGCACTGAAGCGACAAAATGGCGGAAGGGAAAAAACCCCACCGCGGAGTGCGTGGCCATCTTTCAGCTGCGCGCTAGCCGGCGGCAGCTCTCCAGTTGCAGGGGTAGGGAAGGAGCCTGAAGAACGAACGACGAGGTGAAGCCTATTTGTTCCCTCCAGCCCACGATAATACTTTACTTTTTGGTTTCTGCCTTGCAGTGAGAGAAAGCATGGCTACCTGCGCTCCACACCTTTTACTGGGAAAACTGCGTTAGGATGCGGCATCACAGGAGAATAGCAAGGGCATCACATCCGAGTGCTAGAAATATAGAGTCCTGGCAGAGGACTTGTGTATCTGAGAGGAATTCGGGATAGATGAAGCTGTGTCAACATTACAAAGGAACTGGGAATTATAAAAAAATCTAAAAAGACTGTGCTGCAGTACTACCATTCACTGTAAGTCTGATCCAAGTATTATCAAACAGGAACACGTTATTTTACTCTATTGGGAATTAAAGCAAGCACTAGGCGAAGTGTAGTGACAGGGAAGTTTGATGCTTCATAAAAACTTTCTTGATTTAAGTGAAAAACTGCCTTTTCTCAGAGTGATGGCAGTGTAGTTGACTTAGAGATATTAAGCACAACCTCCTAGTTTTTTTGAGCTTGGACACTATTTGAGTCAAAAGGAACCTGCAAATCTATAGCATCTTAATTTCAGAAATCACGGTGTATTCCCCCATTTTTCATTGATGCCGATTGAAAGATAATTGTGGGTCTTGGATTAGGTTCTAACATCAGAAGAATAGATTAACACTGTTGTATTCAATCAATTTTGGTTGTGCTCTCTGCATAAATCAAGTCCAGAAGAGGTCTTAGCTAAGACATTTAATTCCGATCCTTTCACCTGACAGTAAAAACAGAGCCAGATCGAGTTGATTTTATGTACATTTATAGATTATCACAAGGGAGCATAAAGAAATTCACCAACACTTGTGTCAGAATCAGGATGCATTATTCAGACCCACAACCAGACAAATCAGGAAATGCTGAAGTCCTTGCCTCACATTTCTTCCATGGGCCATCTCTACTCTAACCCACAGGACAAATGACAGCCTGAATCTGGTCTTCGGTTTAAACGCGAAGCTGTCTGACAACCAGTCACTCCTTTGAAGTGTCAATAGTCTTGACAGTCAAACAGACTATCCTGTTTGAGGCAGTGGTCAGCAACTTTCAGGCTTCCAGACAATGATGCTGATTCATTACCACTTAAATCTTCACAATTTCCTGCTATCCTTTACCAGATAGAGGGCAGAAACTACAGCTAAATGCCAAAAAGCAAGAACTGCTACAAACACGATGTAACACAGTAGAGTCCTGAGCCAAGATCTGTTGAATCAGCCAAATTGCATCCCGGTGAACTATTTGAAACCATAAAACCATCAGTTCTGAAAAGCTTTACTCTACATCAGTGCCCGACACCAAATACTGCCAAGAAGTCTTACTATATTTCACTTTAAGTAAGCCAGACATTTCGGAAGCTTCCTCAGACAGCCTGGACCCCCTCTGCCTATTTCCATCAGCTGAGAACCCAGCTGCGCTTCCCACAGTCCATTGTACTCACTCACTCACTCAGTATACTTTAAAGGAATTTTGACCAAAAGGTGGTGATCCAGTCCATGGTTCTGTACCGTCTCAAGAAACAGCCCCTTGAAGTATCATTCTGCTTCATTCAGAAAACAGTTCTCCTTTTCTTTGCTCAAGCCGATGTTTCCTGATGATGTTGCTTGAAGAAACCCACCTTTCAGATGATAGTTGTGTTGTAAACAGCTATTGACTTAGGACTCGTGTCGAAATGACCACTGAGATCTAAGATCATAAAACTTCTATCCATTTTATATGCAAAGTATGTATTTGTGTCGTTGTCCTAAAGTGTATATGGATTCCTACTGCTGAGATCCAAATGTCAACAAGATCCAGGTTTGAATCTGGAGAGTTCGCCAGTAAAACGATTTAAACTGCTACAGAGCTTGTGTTGTGAAGTGTGTCCACTACCTATGCCTCGCTCTCCTTTGCTCTGCCAGCCCCTCTTGGCTTGCCAGTGGCTTTTAGACCTAGTCCTGACAGCTTTGTAACCGCGTTGCGTTTGGTCAATGCTTCCACATGTACTAAAACCACCATGCACCATGTCTGCCTATCAGTCCTTTCACCTACTCTTTTTTCCCTTCACCGCGTATCAACAGACCTCTCTTTTTCCAGGCTGCCCTCCCCTGGCATTCACTGGGGGCACTGCCTTTGTGTTAGGCCACAGCCACCAGACAGAGAGAGGGATTTTCATTTAAAAGAAAAACTTTAAGTTTTGTTTGAAGAACACATACAACTGACCTGTTCCTTCCCGTGCAAGAGGGCAAAAGACCATCTCTTGACAGGTCTGCAAGTCCTCCTGGAAGTGGCTAAGAAACAAGAAAACAAAAGAAAGTAAAATAGTTTGTCTGATCCTCTCTCCACCAGAATAATGCAATTTCTCTTATGTTTTGTAATTTAGAAACCAAAGTAAATAATTCTGGCTTTTTCTCCTTTTTTCACTTCTTTTACAATGCTGTTGCAAACAATATTCTTTCTTGACAATACCTGTTACTTTTGCTTCAATCTTTTTCGCTTTTTACATGGTCAAGTATTCTAGGTAATGTTGTTTCTCTGCCTAGATAGCCCAAGTTTTGTACTTAGTTTCTTAACTTATCCTTAAAACCTGTTTTTCTCCAAGCCTTACCCTGGATTTTATTAATCTGTGACTGCAGGAAGACAGTTTTGTGGCGAAAGTGTAGGCATGGGTATAGTCTTGGTTCCCTGTCACAACTACGTGTCTTCTTGTACCTCATATTTCTGGGCCTGATTCCCACTGTATAAATCCTGTTAAGACACTGCAGGTACAAGATGTCTCCATCTCCTACTGAATATTTTACGAAGACATTCAGCATGTCACAGATTTAAGCTTTGCTGGTGCCAGCAGCTCCCCGCCAGGTGACAGAACAGAATCAGGTTCTCCGTGCTTCTATCTTCTTTAATAAAGAAACTTGGGAGGTGTTGAAAGCATCTAAATGCTTTTAAATTCATCAAAATTCAGGTGTTGAAGTCTTCTAAGGTGACTTGGTCATTAGATGCCTAGTTACTACAACACATCAGTAGGACTTACATACTCCTGAGAATTTTATGCAATAACTATTTCTTCTGCTGCAGCAGCGCAGCAACATTTATAAATTGTTCCACGAACCTTAGATGAAAGACTTGCAAATGTAGAATACATTATCAACTCTCATTAATCCGTTTCATAGACTACCTTTGTGACCCCCTACCTGATGTCCTTCCTAAGTTGCTGCTGCATCTGGAACTGTCTCCAGTTATAGTTGGGGTTAGTGTTAGACAAAGTGCAAGCTTGAATAACCTGGTTATGAAGGGAAAAGGACAGGCTGTTCACAGGATTCTTATTTGTGTTATTATGTATTTTTACATATCCTGTAAGCATTAATGAACAAAAAAAATGTCGATGGTTGGTCTACCTTCTTTCCGATTAGTGAATTGGCTCATTTTAAGCTATGATTTTTTACTTTTTCCTTAAGACCCCGTTGCCTGAACTATTCACTGATTTTCCAAATAAAAAAAAAAATCTTCAGTTACATCTTCTGCATGTTTATCGCTTCCTTAACTATCCAAAGAGTGCTGGACATGTACTGAAGAAAACTCCCAATTCAGAAATAGAAAATTCATATTTATTTACTATGAAGTGAAATAGGTAATTTTAAAATTAACTGTTTAAGTGAAACCAACAAAAATAGTGCCATAAGATTCAAGGGTGATTGATCCATTGCAGCTACTTTAAAAACGCGTTCTTCTTCACAACATGTTTTCTTCTTCTAGGAAAAAACCCAAAATCCTCAAGGTGAGATTATCCCTTATTTGACGTAAAAGAAAATAGTTCTCTGTAATCAGTCTTCTCATCTTGCTAATGAATAAGGCAAATTCATTTCAGGGGCAGATTAGACTTTCTCGTGATGCGACATACTCTGGAATGCTATTAAAGTTTCGCGCTGCGCATACGCTGTTCATTTGGAACTACCGCTACAGTGTTCGTAGCACTTTAAATGATTACATAGTAGGTATGTGTTTATATATAGTATGTAATCATCTCAAATGCTAGGATTGCAATATGAATAGGTAATAAGAAATAAACTTTAACATTTGATTACGCAGGTCTGTGATTAATTGTTTGAACTTTGGTAAATGAAAAAGACTTAATTAGTTTCAAAAAAAGAAACAAAAAACCCCCAACTCCTGAAAATGGACTGTTATTATTTAAGGTTAATATATGTTTTATGGGTTTTATGTGCAGAGTATAGCACTTTTTTGGGTTTTGTTTCATTTTTTATTCAATTTGGTTTCTTGCTTTATTCATTGATTTCTCATAATAATCTTTGTGCTTATATACTGCCTTTCAGCTGAGCCTCATAAAGTACTTCACAAGCATTAATATATTTTTCTCACCACTTTTATTTACATTCCCCTTCTAATGAAACTATCATAGAGTTGCTTTTATAAATTACACTGAGGTAGCAACATAAGTAGAAAACGGGGCATGCATCAGAAAAAAAAAATTACCGGAATGAAAGCCCAAAATGCTACGTCCCAGGTAGCTGTTCCAAATCTTAGTCTGCCCAAAGAGAATAAGGATTGTGGACAGTGTGGCTGCTTTAGGGTTGAGTCAGCTATACAGTGATCACTCAGACATTAGTCTAACTTGTTCTTAAAAATTTCCAATTATGGAAATCGTCTGGGGAAAGCACAGCATCTATTCGGAGACAGAACTACCCGTACTCTTAGAAACTTTTTCTTAATGTCTAATCTGAATCGGTTGCTTCAGGTTTAGCTCATTACTTCGTGTCTCATTCACTTGGACATGGACAAAAATTATTCCCTGTCTTTGCAGCAGTACCTTCTGAATTTGAAGGCAATTATCACATAGCACCTTTGCCTTCTTTTCTCTTTAGATGAAATAACAGCCGTTCATTAAACCTTCACTAGTACGGTCGTTCTCATTGCCTTAGACTTGCCGTTCTCCAGTGTCACCCTCCATGAAGCATAGTGTTGAAAATGGACAGAGGGTTTCACCAGGCTGCCTTCGCTTACCCTGCAGGGCATGTTTCTCCTTGTGCACCCAGCAGGTGCTTGTATTTTGCACAACAGCTTGACAGTGTTTAAGTGTTTCCACTAGCGGTGCTGAGTAGGACCCCAGGTCTTCCCCTGCAGATCCGCCACCCAGCTTATTCTGAACCCGCACATCGTTCCGGTTCAAGTTCACAAATTCAGCGCCTCATATTTGTCCTTATTCAACTCCACTCTGTTTTTCAGACCATTTCTCTAAGTTATCAAGTTCTTCGAAATCTTTTTCTTATTTTTGCAAGGAACCTGAAGCTGCCTGCAGTGGCACTGTCTGCATATTTACTAAGCATAGCCTTTATTTCCTCATTCAAGTTACTGATGAAAACGCTGAGTGCTGCAGTTCACAGAGTACACAGGATGCTGCCAACTGAATAACCTCCCTGTGAACATGGCTTTCCAGACAGTCTTGTACCAACTTTAGGGCAGCTTAATTACAGACAGGCTTTTCCCAGTTCACTTTTGAAGCTGCCACGTTATGCTTGCAAAGGTCGGAGTAGTCAACACTGGCTACTTCTACTACAGCCACTCTATTCTTTCATAGAAAAAAATTGGTTTGAAATTCAGATAATTTGCTTTTGACAGATCGTTGTTGTTTCACACTTTCTTGGGTTGTTTTTGTTTTGGGGTTGGTTTTTTTTTTTTTATTTCCTTACAAATTGATTGTTTCTTAAGCAATTTTTCTGGGAAGGCTCACCAGTCTTTAATTTCTCTGACCCTCCTTTTTTCCCTTTTTAAAGGTAAGGATTGCATTTGCCCTTTCCAGGGTCTGGGACTTCATAAATCCTCCACACTTGCTCAAAGGTAACCTTTAATGGCCCCATTTGATTCACCTCATTCTTAGTTTCCCAAGGGAGAGAGTCCAAGTCCAGCCAATTTAAAAAATCATACCTTGCTTGGTTCTCTCTGATGATTTCTTCCCCTGCTGTAGCCCCAAATCCTGCCTTTTCGTGACTCGTAATGCGCAGCTGATCTTCCTACTGACGACTGAACTCTGTTTGGAAAAAAAAAAAAGGTATAAAGCAGGTGAGATTTCTCAGAGGTACCTATCAATAAAATTCCTATCTAAAACAGTAGACCAGTGCTCTCCATCATCACTGATACTCTTTATATTCCTCCCTGGTGTGCCTTATTTTGTGCCTTAATGAAAAGGCTGACTACTACAATAACCAGGATAGACTCCTGCAGCATCTCACTTGACACATCTAGTTTTATCTTACATTGTACAATAGATCATTATTAAACCACTCTTATCGGCATAAAAGGCTATTTGTAAGACACAAAAAACCTCTGGGCATCTTCATATTCCTTCCACTTGTGTAAGACTGTTACAGAAATACAGGTTTAACAGGAGTCTCAAGCAGTTTCCATAAAAGGTTCCTTAACCACAGGCACTCACCACTTTCATTCTGCTTGACATTTAATAGATTCCACCTACGTGGCTACAATAAATACGGTGGTGATACAACACTTGTCATCAGAAGAGTTCAAAGTACTTTCTGCATGGAACTTTTTAATAAGGCAAAAGTAAGGAAAGTGACTTTCCTCAGGTCGCCCAGCAAGCTATTGACTGAGCCAAGAACGCAGCCCAGGCCTCCCGAATCCCAAGCCAGTGCTCCATCATTATGCCAGCCAGCCTCCCATATTATTAATGCTCAGCCTAAATACATTCTTGTGGCAATTGATTTAATGCCATTAGTTTCAGACAGCTAATCCAAAGCTCTTTTAGTTATCCAGCCTCCAGGGATTTACTGGAATAAAGAACTTCAGGACTGATCCAGAAAATAACATTATAACTTTTCCACGAAGCCTAGCTACCTTTTTTTAGTTGAAAAGTTATTTCCAAGGGAAACGATCACCTATAATTCTAAATCCACTGAAAATCAAATGGAAAGATTACGTGTAACTGAGTATGTTTGTGGTCAGGCCCACAATGCTTTTTGACGTTTCATTTTCAGACGATAATGTTCGATAAAGACGTAGGGTAGTAATTAATGGGATGAAGTCAAGATAATGATCACAATACGTGAAAAGAGAATTAAGTAAAAAACATCCTTAGGTTTTTAAAGAGCTAGTGGGGGTGGGGGTGGGTAGAAGTGGTGGCTGCAGAAAAATTACATTCATCCACCACCTCTTGGGCACAAGAGCAGATAAAGGTTCTGTGTGAACAATAGAAATAGACCAGATTAAAACAACAACAAAAGGGAGATAAAACATCCTCACATAACGAGATGAAAAGGACTTCGGAGTGCCAAAGTCATTTGTGAACGCCTAGAAGGGCTCAGTGCAAAGACCTCAAAAGATGGCAGAACAGCTGGAGAGCTCAAAGTTACATATTCATTAATTGTGTCTGTGAGAACGCAGGGGAATCGGGGCAGTGAGAAAAATATGTGCTAAGAGAAAGGTCAAGAAGAGGTACAGAAATCTTCATATCAAATAAGCCACACGGTCTTCTGTGCATTTGACTTTCATAATCTGTCATGTTGAACTAGACGGAAGAGCAGAAGGTAAATACACTTTTCAACCTAGTATCACAGATCTGTATATAGATTTCCTCACTCATCTGGATTTCTCCGTGGCATAGTTTCAAGTTGCTGTAGCTTTCAGGAAGTTCTGCTTATGCTGTGTGTTCTCCAGGTTTGTACACCAAATACTGGCGAATTCTCTTCTTTCCATTTGCATGGTATCTTTCCTTCACGGGACATTTATTTTTCTCGTACAGTTAGCCTTGCTGGTAGTCTTTGAATCAGACCTCATTCTTTATAGTGCTTTTTAATGGCCATTATATAACAATGCCAGTTACTAGGGTTTATATCAATGAAATCTACCGTATCTTTTACAATGTAGAATAACTTTTTATTATTATCTTTGCTCCAATATGAGTGTCAGTGTTCTTTACAGCAATTCTAGTAATGTAATATCTTGTTTTCCACAGCTGAATACATGAAGAGAATCCCTCGTGCTTCAAATACTCTAATGTGCACACAGATAAAATATAAAATACAAAATCAATTATTTAAAGAGAGGAGTTAAGAATTGCTATAACGTAGAACACAAAAAATAATCAGTTTTAAGCAGAAATAGCCCTGAACAAAAGAAAACATTAAATTTAATCCTACCAAATTTTCAGCATATGGATGCCACATTTTTACATGGCTACAGAGAGACTAAATATCTGAATTTTCCTTTACATTCGGATTTAGTGTCCACCAAGCGTCATGCGTTATGTCATGTGAATACATTAGTGTCTCGAAAGAGTAACTGGGGCTTTGATATTGTATGTCTTAGAGATTTCTCATTTAGAGAAACAAGAGTTTTTAAAAAAAATCTCATTACGTTTTGTGCAACGAAGATGACTAGTTACCTGTGTACATAAGCTGAGATTTAAATACTTTTATGTACATAACCATATATCCAGTATACACAGATATACTTTTTATAAAGTATATAAAAATGTATTTTAAATATACTTGTCATGACAAAGCAGAAAAGTCTGCAACTCACATTTAGGCTGTTAGGCAGGTTTACATGCGCATCTCTCACGTCATTCACAGGAGATTTTTATCTGTAGGCAGAAAGCAAAGATCTCTCAATACAAATCCCATGTGATTGATATCTTAGTGTCAGAACTCGAGCTCTGAGTCTTCAGTAAATTGCTCATCCCACATATAACGTGTCACTGTGTATATATCTGCCGTGAACCCTTTTTGAATCCACTGCTGCTCGTTTTATGTCCGACTGTTTATCACCATGCTGGTCTCAAATCACAGCAGCAGTCAAACCTCTGCGTCACGCCCTCATCTGCCAGGTCTGAACTTGGCGTGCTTGAAGGAAACCATTACAAACCTCTCACACAGTAACGTGCAGCGTTTTATCACCAGCCACTAGTCACTGATCGAGTTGCAGCAGCCCACAGTCCCGCAAGCCTTAACTCTTGCAATTCCTACCGGTAGCCCGTCAGCAGTCTAACCTGCATCATCACCTCCTATCTCGGCAACACGTGCCTCTATGTAAGCATTGCTCACGCTCCTTCCAAGAAAAGACAAAAATGTTAAGAATCCTACTTTTTCCTTCCTGCAGCTATAGGGTATCTGCTAACGTTGTTCATCTCTCTAGTACTCTGTAGTTGTATTTTCTGAATCAAATTCCAGTAAAAGTGTCAAATGAAATAGTCGCATCAGCCTTGACAGTACGATTTCTAACCGCTTGTTTGGTTTGCTTTGTCATTTCTCACGTTCAATAACGGGAAGCCAAAGCTAGAGAAAGGTCACTTTTATTGCCGTTTCGGACAACAGTAGCTCAGGGATGGAGATTAAAGCTTAGGAAAAGAGCTGCACTTCCTTGCACGCTTGAGTATATTACCTGTGCAAAATTCTGATTATAGAGGGCCGTGCTCTTTTGTATTGGCTTTGTTAGTGCAGAGGTGCTGTCTTCTCTTAGCCAAGCGCAAACCTCATGGTTTTAAGAGTTCTCACAAATTTTGTCTTTCACCTGAATAAAATCCAAGCCTTCTTTCACCCGCCAGGACTGACAGTCATGCAAAAACCCGTGCGTAGACTAGTTAGTATATACTAACTTGAGCAGAAAACGCATGGCTATGAAGTAGCAAAAGCTTTTTGTGACATAGGTGTGTTTGGACATTTTCCCTTTGCATCAGTCACACTTCCTCTATGTGCTAACCTACCTATAAGAAGTTGTTTCAGAGTTTCTTCAACTGTTTTGTGCTAATGGGAAATTTATACTACATCAGGCTGATGTTTCCCATCTAAGTTGAGCTGAGTCTAGTGCTTATAGAGGTAAAAGTATAAAATAGCCAGGAAGTATTTCTTTTCTTTTGTGAAATTTTTCTGTCGGTCAAACTTCAGAAACGATCCTGAGAGAATTCAGTGTATCTCCCGAATACATTGTTTTCAAATATTCTTCCGAACACAAGCCACCACATATCTATAGATGTCTATACCTTCTACATCAAGGACTGTGTTGTATGAACATGAATTGTTCAGTTCTACAAAGCTGAAAGACAGTAGCATCAGCATTTTGAATTCTGTTCATGAAAGGAAGATGATAATGACAAACTCTTTTTATGGAAGTATCTAAAGAACCACTGAAAAGAAAAAACACTGAAGCTGCCTTTCTCTTTTGACAGTGGCACTTCTAAATGCCATACATCTTTTCAGCAGTTGAAAATACAACGATAGTAGAAGGTTTCCTTTACGAATTACCACAGCATGTTTTTTTTCTACTGGAACTTCTTTATCGGGTAAAGCTGCAAAAATGTTAGGTTTGTACTGATTCACAGATCTTTACCGTCTTCCCAAAAACATAACCCTTACACTACCATCATAATTACCTTTCCCCAAACACAGTGAAAGGACACGTACACGCCAGGAGAACAAAAGAGTGGCATTTGGTGATATTTCAGATATGCTTGTCGTAACAGCCAACTGGGTAAGGTTTGTTTTTTTAGAAGAATTTTTACAAAACACACAGTTTCTAATACTAAGTCTGGAGCCTACGTTTCCATGAGAGCAGTCTTAACTCAAGGCATGTACACTTTCTTTAAAAAAACCAAGAAAACCTGTAAAAGGATTTTGCATGTTATTGCTGCACTCTTTATTAGCAGCTTTCAATAGCCCAATAGTAATTTTATTGAACCAGAATTGCTTTCTTCATAAAATCCAGGACAGTGTCACACAGCTAATGAAGCAGCTGATGCTTATTCTAGTAAAAACAGAAGTTTTTACTTCTGAAAAGTTTAACTTTGTGAATTCATTGAGGTTGAAGAGAAGACAAGAGAACAAGAGATAAATGTGTAAACTTACATGAAGTAGAGCATGTTTTCTCCTGTATCAGTGGAGGCAACTTCCTGAGGACTTTCAAATCTGTTTCATAGCATTAGCACTTCATAAATAGTCTTAGCATTCTTTATTTCCACTTCACTTCAAAATCTGTCCCCGATGGAGCACCTCCATAGGTAAACATCACGCTGACTTTATCCATAAAAAGTACCTGCCAAAAAAGTGTCTTTGAACTAATCTGTTCCACCGACAGCTGAACAGTTTGTTTCATTTTGGAAGGACAAGTATTTTACCATGACAGGTATTTTTAAAGCTAATTCAAGGCCTGACCTCACTATCTGCAAATGTAATACACATCTGCAAACTAAATTATGAAAGCAAAATTCAGTAACTGCATCTCCAAGCGCCTGATTCAGTCTTTGATATTTAGAAACAAACTAAGATTTGTAAAGACAAGTGCAAAACCGTGGGCAAAACATTAGCTTGCATGAAGAAAGTCATTATTCTTCTGAATATTTACTCCTTACCTGACAAGTCAGTCTGAGGATATAACGCCCAAACAACATGCCATCTTATGTATAATTGCTAACATCAACTCCTGTGTAAAAACCAAAATATGTAACGTTGTGGTAGATTTAAGGTCTTAATACACATTCATACCTTCTTGGTTAAACAACAGATTAGAGCATGCGAGGTTATTTGTTATTTTTGGCAAAGGTTTGCTATGTGCAGTGAATTAAAATGCAAATCTCCTTAGTATAATAAAGGCGTATGTGCACAGTGCTGAAAGTTTAACCAAAGTATAAAAATAAGTGAATAAATAGTTGCATCCTTAACCTATTCACCGACTTTTACGCTTCTAATTTACTATTCTCATCCATGCTATTTCTAGAGGAGTCATTCACTGAACGTTCATTTCAGAGCGAAGACCAAAACTATTAAGAAAGGAAGCAATTTCCTCTACTACTTTGAAAGACGACAGCTTGACATGCTGTGTATACCGCCTGAATTTAAAGATACTTAGTTTGTCTTTCAGAGGAAGATCGCGACAAAGCTGTCTTAATGTAACCCATCTTTTAATCACAAGTTATAATAATCAAGAGATAGGATATTCCTGGCTTGTTTCTACTGACTATATTTAATATAAAATGCATCAGTCAGCCATGTCAGAAACATTAGACCCCAACTCCCGTTTGTCTGCAATATCAAATAACCTGGCAATGCAAATAAAAACACAACACATCGCAAGTTGTAGCTCAAGCTTCGGATTGCAGAATAATGGTATGAAATAGTAATTGACACATGTAAGTTAGTTATTTTTCCAAAAATAGTTAGTGCTGCATACTGTAAAGAAATATTAATAGAACAGGTCACTTGCACTTTTCATCACTGCGATTTGGCATTATATACTCGCATATCAATGACATACGGCACTGAGACATACTGCTATTTTCTTATATGGAGCAGTCTTTTTCATTCCATTTAAACGGCAGTTCAACTCGTAGGGGTGTCATGGTAAAAAATTACTATCTTTCCACAGATTTATTTCTACGTCCAGTTACAGCTGATATTTTACACTGTTACATCTCTTCTTTTTCCCTCCTCACCCCATTTTTACTCTTATAGCGAGTGCAGAACCAGTAGAGCAAGGAGCGTGTGGACAGGTTACTTGTCATCAGAGCCATGAAAAACCTGCTTCCTATCATCAGAGTAGTTATATTATTAGCCGTGTTAGTTCATTAATGATGAATGATGCAAAAGCAGAGAACGACTGAGTTAAGCTCTCAGATCTCCATTTGAATTTCAGGAAAGAAACAAACAATTTTGTGAACAGTAAGACTACTGAAAGCATGTCCCTGTGGATTTACACTCTGCGGAGCAACTATCAGTTGTCCAGAAGTGCAAACTCTCATTGACCTTCCTCAGTGGGCGAGAGAAAAATTAAGAGAGAAATTATTTCTGTGTGGGTGCTCTGGTGTTTATATTCTCTCATGTATTCGCATGCCCGTTTTCATTGAACATGCAGCCTTTCAGAGGCAACATAAAAGTCACGGGACTGTAACATGCCTTACAAATGATCTTTTTGTAGTGGATACTACATTAAAGAACAAGCTTTACAAATAAAGCATCGGTACGCTGCAGAATGCCCAACTCTTTCCATTTCTTCCTAAAATAACATCTTATATAAGACAAGTGAAATGCTTTAACTGGCAGTTGGGAATGTGGAGACGACGTTTTGAACTTGTAAAAGCGTAACGGTGTGTAATTACAAATTACAATATACGCCTTGGACAGTCAAATATTTGACAAATTATTTTGATCATTTCTCTATATATTTCAGTAAATGTTAGTTTCCTGCAACTGCTGTACCTGTTACTTCTCACACACTGTAAAACACAGTCCAGCCAAAGCTGATGTTGTCTACATGATTTCTCAGTAATTCACAACAAGGTTGATGTAATAATAAAAACAACTTCTAAGCAATTTCGTTTACAACAGCTTCCTATGCTTGTAGCGTAATGAAGTGTACGACAACTCACAATACACTTTTTTTCCACAGAAACATGGAAAATAGCTTTTCTTCAAGAAAAAATTCTGAAGGAGGTAAAAAAAAAACATCAAGTAGTGCAGGTTCTCACTGAGAGCTCAACACATATATATCTTCACCAAAAAAACTCGTATCAATCATTCAGAAAAATGAATAGCATATTTTCATCATTTCAACAACAAAACTGCAGGACAGACATCAAAAAGCTGATGACCCAGTGATGATTCTATCTCTAATTTACACCTTTAGATTACTTGAGACTTTTTGATGCTACGTTGCATAATGTCAGCAAAAAAAAAAAACCATTCTCCAGCAGTTACTCAGACCAAAATTCCTCAGTGGACTTATTCCTAAATGTACCTTTGCAAGTGAGACACTTGCTTCCCAAAGTGGATTCTGATGTGATACGAGCTTTTGTTGACGATTTCATTTCCAACATGTTGTCACTGTTGGTAGAATGAAAACAAGTTCTCGCTGAGTTTGTGTTAGATCCTCCTATTGTCTTCCTAAGAACTTGAAGGTAACTAGATAACATTTTGTATGTTTGAAGCAACATTTCACTGATTTATGAACATCAATAACAACTTTCAATTCATATATACACAGAGATATTTTTACGTGCAAAATTTACACACCTACAAGGGTGAATGACTGAAAATTACATACATATGCATATAGATATATAGAAGTTATATAGTTTTCCACCACAGCTAGAACACCAAAATGCAATAAATCCGTTTATAATTGTCCTCCAAGCACAAGAAAAGTTTCCCATAAATGTTGTCATTTGACCTTTTCAGAAAAAGTCACCAAAAGGCCATCGATCTCTCATTGGATTTCGATTACACACACTTCTGAACCAAGGATCTTTACATTTACTGCTCTCATTTATCACAGAATGTTGATTACAGGAAACATCCAAATTCTGACATTTCAAAGGTCAGTTTGCAATTTTTAAAAATTCCCCTCCATTATTCATTTTACTGCATGCTCTGTTCCACAAGTAATCCATTAGAAACACAAGTTTACTTCTTGATGTAAATAATTTATATCGGAAGCTCAGATTTGAGTAGAATTAAAAAATACAAAAATGAATGACAACTGATTACACTAGTTATTAATCAGGGGAAAACGTTTTGCTCAATATAAACACTTTCAAGTTTATATAGATATGGGGGGGGTGGTTGGTTTTGGGTTTTGTTGTTGTTTTTACTAATTATGCCCTAGATAAAGGAGTGCTGCCAAACTTGAAAACACGCAGTGTGTTTAGCTTCAGTTTCTGAGTTACAACATGGCCATGCATAATGTCAGTAGCATTACATCTCCCCAAATTTCTTGAGTTCAAGTTCATGCATAGGCAACACGGCAAGCATGCCTAATCAGTTCCTACGTTCTGTTTTGACATTTCAGTGAAATACAGCCTCTTTTTAAATGGTGATAAAATAAATGCCTTCTCCCATACAGTTTAGTTATTTTGAACTCTAATAAATGTCATGGATTACAAGGGAAAACTAAAGAATTTACCTAAGTTTGTAATTTGGTGTTCTGTTGCAGTAATAAAGTGAAATAAATTTTGATAGTTCTGAGCATGAACATGACGCTCAATTTATTAGGAAAGGGGAACACTCATCTATGATTTTATTTTTTATGTTTTTATTAGGACGCACAAAGGTACCTGCTTCCAGTATCAATATTAATTCTGGAATCTTTGTACAAAGGATATTAGAATATGAACGTCTGTTTATGTGTTTTATCAACTAGTAAGTACATTTGCAAGATGACCTCCAGGTTTTCCTCTTTCCCCCCCACTGCCCTTTTAATTAACTGTCGATATTTAACTTCAAGAGAAGGACTGACCATTTCTGAAGTGCTAAGTCCCTTGCTCTGTAACTGCTTCACATAGATGAACCCTATACAGCTGTTGACCGCAGTGGCCCTGTTTGTAAAGTGCCCTTTCACGTAAGTGGTCCAGACCAAACCCGGAGAGCTCCACGGACTTGCATTAACCAGGCATTTATCTGCATCTCAGCAGGTATCAACCTGGTAGAAGAAAAGCCATAGGACTGGGGGAGAAATTACACCATTCTTAGACTGTGAGGGTAACAAAACATGAAACCTAACAGTCTCACAAAACTGTGCTCAGGAATCCTACAGCATATTTTTGGTGCACACTTTCGTAGGTCGAGTTGACCTGTGGTATTATGTCTTGACTTTATTTCGAGCATATATATACACACTGAGGTATATTTTGACAGTGACTATATGGGATATCAGGGCTTTGCATAATGCAGTGTTGCAGAATAATGATATACTTCATCCAGAATAGCTGAATAAATACCAAACAAAATTAATCTTGTAACTCTGGTATTGCCTCAGGACTGCAATAACATATGCTCTTTCCCTTTGGAATATTTGTTCAGTGCACTTTAAAATGCATAACATAGATATGCTCGAGAATGGTGTTAAGACTTTTTGTGTAGGAAACAGTTTCTATATCAACATTTCACACTGGCTGCCATTCCTGAAAGGCATTTTTATTTGATTGCCAAGGGCACAGTTAAGGCCCAGAACCACTAAAATCTCTCAACTGTTTTAGTGCCATAGAAGATGGTAAGAAGCATGACGTGCTGTGACCAAAATGCGTATGAACTGTTGCTTCTCAACATAACAGACTCACAGATGCGGGATGAGACCGTTGATGCGCCCACATAACTTTACTGCAAGGCATGGAAGTATTAGTTCCCTGCATTAGTAAATTCCTACATGTTAAAGATCAAAATGAAAGAAAAAAAGCACGTGCCTTCTAGTCCCACAGCCCAGGCTTTTTTGACTTGTATTTTCTGGAGAGCTACAGCATGTCAGATGGCTGCTCTTGTTTAAACCAGGAATTGAACAGGTCCCTCAGATGTGAGAAATAAAAAACGCTTTTAAATTACTTCCTTCTCCATCACTTCCATGCCCTGCACTGATTATGGGGTTTCCTGCTTCGTAATTCAAATGAAAGAAGGGAGAATTCTAAACCACAGCTGGCAGGATATCGTACTCCATGTCATTAGTCTTTCAAATACGGATTGATAATATTCTCTCATGTTTTGATGGGGTGATCACTCTTCCTTATGCACCGTGAGGAGCACTTGCTCTAGACTAAATTCCAGCTAGTGCTGCGTGATCAGCCAGGAAGAGCTATTTGGAGTTCTTTTATTTCTCTGTGTTTGAAAGAGATGTGGGAAGTATACAGCAACGTAACAGGCAGAGCACGTGCTATTCTCTCCTCCCATAACCTGTCCTTTGCTTTGCTCCTGCACTGAACCATGCAGCCCAGCTCAGCGCACCGAGATGCGGGGAACAGAGAACAGGGACGTTAGGGAGGAGGTCAAAAAATGGAAAGCTACATTTTCCATTTGCAGGTAACATTTTATCCACACAGATTATCCAGGATGTACTTGACATGTAATATTTTCTTCAGTTCTCATTCAGAAATATTTAGGCTTTTACAAAAGCCTTTGCAATGTTGCTTGGATTGCTGTTAATCTTAACAATATAAACAAAGTTAGGCAAACACTAACAAGCTCTACCTTCATTACGGTATACATTTGCGCGATGTATTTATTCAGAGCATTACAGCTCCATTATGCATTAGATCGAGTAGTCTGGATTTACTAGCAGCACCTTGATACTCTATGAAAAGTTAACTTTAGAATTGAATGGGGCAGCTATATTTTGCCTGAACTAATTTGCCATGTTAAATGTAATTGAGCAACAGGAACATCTCCTACATCTAATATTCTAAGGAGAATTACAAATGCAAACTACTTGAAAAGGCTGTTCCAATACCCACCGAAATAGCATAATGCCGTTCTTTTTATGTCCCTTAACTCAGGCCACTTCCTAAAGTGAATTAATTTGTGCCGTAGATATATCGACTGTCTTGCATTGCATTCTACATGAGAACTATTGTTGTTAGCTGAGTAACATTTTCCTCTTGCTAAAACGTACTTATGCACTAAACTGGTTTTAAGGTGTTTTCATTAGCATGTTTGACAGGTACTGGCTTTGATCTCATAAATATCTTCAGCA